>NC_136264.1:30926783-31119283 GCF_964187855.1 Myxine glutinosa | reverse complement strand
TTATTTCCCCTTTTCCTTCCCCCTTTTCCCTTTTCTGTTCCCCGTTTCCTGTTCGCCCTTTCCCCTTCTTCTTTTCCCCTTCCTCTTTTCCACTTCCTCTTTTCCACTTCCTCTTTTCCTCTTCCTCTTTTCCCCTTCCTTTTCCCCTCCTTTCCCCCTTCCTCTTTCGCAGGTTCTCTCCCTCACTCGCTCAATTGCTCTGTCCCTTCCTCACACCCTCGCTCCCTCCCTTGCTCTCTCTCCCCTCCCTCACTCTCTTTCTTCCACCCTCTCTCCCACCCTCCCTTGCTCCTCCCTTGCTCTCTCCATCTTTACAGCTAAACAGTTACAGTTCTGCCGAAGCCCTCTTGACTAGGGTTACATTCCTGACCTGGTCACCACTCCGACAGAATATTCAACTGAGGGTGCAGGAATTTGGAACTTAGCTTTCAGTTGCTGTGATAGCTCACCTACTCTTCGCGAATGACACCGTGGGATATTTAACATCCACAAACTAACTCTTGCAGATGGGGCATCCGGTTTGGCATCCATACTGCACATATATTGGTGCCTTTCCCTGCACAAGAAACACCACGGTGACTGTTTTTAACCAGGTCGACATTTTACCCAAGGCATCGAGAGCTCAAAAGTGAGATATAAGATGCTGCCATATTGTTTCATCCTGTCATTATAGTTGGTGTTTACTACTCCAAAGAAATGGTAAGAAAGACAAATCTCCCACTATATTTGGGACCAAAATGTTCCAGTGAAATTATTCGTACATGGTTCAAGTGATGCGATTGTTGTTAAATGTATGCAAACATTGGAAAATAGATATTTACTCATCCAGGCAGTTTTTCTCATAATCTCGTTTGAATATGTTGGGAACTTTGTCAAGACTGACCTTTGAAGCCATTTATCTATCTATAATTCCAGTAATCTCTGTGTGTATGTTTGTATGTTTGTATGTTTGTATGTTTGTATGTATGTATGTATGTTTGTCTGTGACCGCTGTTTCTCGACAACTACCGGTCCGATATACTTGAAACTTGCCAGGTATATTGCTGGGGACCCGAGGATGTGCCTTTTCAAGGTTTGAAATTAATCGGACAAGTAGTTACCGAGCTATGGCGATTTAGCCGTTCGCCGTTCGCTTTGGCGTTGCGAATGGACCAAACCATTTCATGTAAATAGAGGGGGGGGGGGGGTTCTGTGGTCGTTGCGAATGGACCAAACCATTTCATGTAAATAGAGGGGGGGGGATTGTCACCGTACTCGCAAGCCGTTCGCCGTTCGCTTTGGCGTTGCGAATGGACCAAACCATTTCATGTAAATAGAGGGGGGGGGGGATATAATTTTAGATATATATATAGTACGGGCATATATATAGTACGGGCATGCCCTAGTAATAGGAAAACCAAACATTCATTTCATGAGATTAATGAGAATTTTTCCTTTTATAAACTGAAACTCATATTTACCTGAAGGACATATATATATACAGACTTGGCATTTAATATGGAATATTTTTTTTGTGGGAGTGAACTTACTTTTCAAGATGTCTTAGAACCAAAAGTTCATTGGAATTATGTTGAAATTATTCTAGATTTTGTTAATGTGACCTTTAAAAGAAACAAAAACCACATTTGACATTTTGAAACAAATAAATTGATCCTTGAAAGTGATGTCAACCGATATCGAACTCAATTCATAGACAGTACTGTGTTAAACTTCTGTACGTTTTCCAGAAGTATCTCTTTATTTTGCACATTCGCCAAATTTTTTTTTAACAAAAATAAAAGTTAAATTACGACTGGGATTACGGATAGTAAAATTACAGTTCAGTACTTCGTGTAACCCCCACGAGCATTCAGTAGAGCACGTACACGTTGAGGCATGCTGTTCACGAGATTTGCCAAGGTTTGGACAGGAATCGCTTGCCATGCAGTGACAATAGCCTGCTGCAATTCACGCAGAGAGGTCGGCTGCTGGTCCAAGTGGTCGATTTGACGCGTTAATTCTGCCCACAAGTTCTCTATCGGATTCATATCCGGGGACATGGCAGGCCACTCCATATGCTCCACACCATGGTCAGCAAGAAAGTGTTGGATCATGCGAGCATGATGAGGCCGTGCATTGTCATCATGGAAGACAAAGTTTCCTCGAAAGGCTGCACGAGCAAATGGAAGCAATGTTTCTTCCAGAATGGCCCTGTACTTGAACTGGTTCAGGTTTCCATTCAGAACAACCAGGTCAGTTTTGCCCCCTGCATGAAAAGCAGCCCAAACGGTCACCCCACCACCTCCAGCTTGGACTCTTGGCACTATACAATCTTTGTTGTAGGCTTCATGCACTTGTCTGCGCACTTGGACGCGGCCATCTTGACGATAGACCAGAAATCAAGACTCGTCACTGAAGGTCACGTGATTCCAGTGTCCTGGCTGCCATTGACGGTGCAATCGGCGCTGGCGGTGTTGTCTGGTCAGGCATGGCTTTCTCAGGGGACGCCTGGCACGATAGCCTGCTTGAACCAGTCGTTGGTTGACTAGCCTTCTGGATACAGGCACATTTGTCAGTTGCTGCCACTCAGCCCTAAGCCGATTAGCTGACTTGGTACGGCCATTGTGGACTATCCGGTGCAGCTGGCGATCATCCCTCCTCGTGGTTCTGCGGGGACGTCCTGGCCTCGGTATTGGAGTAGGGACACCCCTCTGAGCATTTCGTTTCAGGATCCTTGACACCTGACCTTGAGTGATGCCATACTGCCGAGCAATAGCACGCTGTTTCATGCCGTAATTTCGTAAAGCCACCACTCCATGACAAACAGCATTGTCGAGTTGACGGACCATCTCCAGAGGAAGCGGCAATAGCTTTTGGAGACGTGCAGCAGTTGTTTTCCACTAACACAGAACGCAACAACCCTTGTATACCCGACTGTGAAGCCAATCATCAAATTCACCTGTCCGTACATTTTGCCACACCATCTGTGATATAATCCTGTTGTTGACTTCTTGCTGCGACAGACAATCAGTGACATGGTTCTTTTAACAAATAAATCACCAAAGTGTAAAAGAAACTCACCAGATTGATATAGTGAGTTAAGAAAGTAAACCCAAGTCAAGGAAAAAAAAAAATTCCATATTAAATGCCAAGTCTGTATATATATATATATATATATATATATATGTATATATATATATATATATATATATATATATATATATATATATATATATATATATATATATATATATATATTATATATATATATATATATATACACACATATATATATATACATATTGTTATGGACCTCGGTTTCGGCACTCCCCTTACCGGAAGGGGGGGGGGGGTTTAATCCCCTCGTCTTTTAAGCTGGCCGTCCGAGTCCTGGAACTATCCCGCTTCTTCGTGGGGTGAGATTGGCCGAGGTGATTGGTCAAGGGAGTCCCGTACACCTCCGCCAATCTCTCCACCAAGCCGGTGGATAGCTCCGCCCGAACCCCGGATAAGATGGTATTTGCCGAGCGGTGTAGCAATCCGGAATCCGCGCCGTTTAGCAAAGATTAACCCGATCCTGAGCGTTGGCCAAATCGTGCCACAGGTGTTCAATGATGGAAAAGTCAAGGACGATCGGAGGAGGAAGAGAAGAAGCCAAAGTAAGGAAGAACAAATATTTATTATTACTATACAACCAAAGAAGAAAGAAAAGAAATGGAATAAAAGTAATTTACAGGGAAAGATGGACACAGAGCAACTTATACTTATACAAACTTACTTAAAACCCCAGACAAGACAAACAAGACAAACTCACGTACACGAATGGATGGAATGGCAGGGATGGTATGGGAAGGGAGAGAAGAGTCCAGGCAGATGGTAGCGTCTAGGTCCGGCTTCAGCTCGCGGTCCATGCTCTGGGGTCGAGTCGAAAAACCCAGCAAACAGCCGGCAGCTTCAGCCGGCAGCTCCACGTATTCGGCTTCACCGGCAGCGTTCTCCGCCTCCTGCGTCTGTGAAACTCCGTCGACACCCACGGGACTCTTGTACGGTTTCTCTCCCTGCGGACTCTCACTCGTCTCAAGCACCTCCCTCCACAGAACTAAGGTGGGTTTCCCGCACTGGGTTTTATAGGCCCCACCTTAGAATCTTCTTGAACCTCCTCGATGTTTCTTTCTCCGCCCTCTCAAGCCAAACCCACTCCTTCTCGGTTGGTTGATTGGGGCTGGCTCACTCCTCCTCCTGATGACGAGGTGGGGCCACGCCCTTCTTCCCCGAGTTAGAGCACATGGCATGGCAGCGAATGCAGTTGGTAATGGGGCAATGCAGTTGGAAATGGAGGCATGCAGTTGGAAATGGAGCAATTCAGTTGGAAATGGAGGCATGCAATTGGAAATGGAGCAATTCAGTTGGAAATGGAGGCATGCAATTGGAAATGGAGCAATTCAGTTGGAAATGGAGGCATGCAATTGGAAAGGGAGCAATGCAGTTGGAAAGGGAGCAATGCGGTTGGCAATGGAGGTTTTGGGCAATTGAAAGGGGATCTATCTTATTTGATTTGGTGCAGCGCAAGGTCAACTAGTGGAAAACAGAGCCTTATACTGATACACAGACTAAAGAAATAACTATAGAGAGGTTCTATGATTGGCTACGTGCTTGTACATGGACTAACTAAGGTGCAACAATTAACAGCCAATTAATGGGAAATGTACACGGGGGGTTATTAGGGATTTTAATACTAAATTTGATAAAGTGAAGGTTCTAGAAACCGCAACACATGGTGTGTGCTCCCTCACTCATCTGATGAAGCAGTCCCTCTCTCCTTGTTTTATGAGGCGAGTCGCGATCAAGCTGCCGGCCTCCAGGACACGCCTATCGGTCCCTCACCTCGGCTCGGGTTGGCCGGCGAGGACTCACTGGCTCCACCTCCTGACGAGCGGCTGACAGAGCCATACCTTGGTTCTCCATCTTTAGCCAACCTCGTGTTCAATGGCAGCCCCCATGCGGAAAAGAAGAGCATCCGCTCCCATTTGCATGGCGATCGCTGTCGCAAAAATGAAGGGGTTGAAGGGGGGCTGTCTTATTTGATTCGATGCAACGCAAATGAACTAGTGGAAAACAGAGCCTTATACTGAACACAGAATAAAGAAATAACTATTGAGGGAAGCCTATGATTTGCTACGTGATGCGATGGACTAACTAAGGTGCGATCAATTAACAGCCAATTAAGGGGAAATGTACACAGGGAATTTACCACTAAATTTACAAAGTGAAGGTTCTAAAAACCGTAACACAGCACCCTCATTCCTCACGGAATTTTCCATATTTATTTGTGTTTTAAAACTGTCACACTCAGGGTCAGATTAAAAGTAGAGGGAATTACACCTGAGTGTCACATTAAGTTAAAGTCTTATCGGCCCGGGACGTGCCTGGAGGAGGGAGAGGGGCAGTGCAACGGATTTGAGAATCCTGTCTTTGTAAATATGACCCTCTTGTAAATAGTTCTTGTAAATACCTCCATTCGTGATAAAGGTCAAAGGTCGTCCCTTTAGCTAGTCCATCGCATCCATGTAGAAAATCATAGGACCTTCTAAATAGTTATCTCTTTATTCTATGTCAGTATAAGGCTCTGTTTTTCCACTAGTTCATTGCGTTGCACCGAATCAAATAAGATAGATTTCCCCTTTCAATTGCCCAAAGCCTACATTGCCAATTGTAGAAGTCGCCTCCATTATGCACGTGGTCAAGCCTCGGAGAAGAAGGGGGAGGAGCTACATTACGGGCGTGGCCCGCACCTCGTCATCAAGGGTGGAGCCCCGAACGATCAACCACAAATCAGTGGGTATGGCTTAGTAGGGCATGTCATATAACCCGCGGCGCGACGCCCCCACCTCAGATGAGTGAGGGAGGACGCACTGAGAAGTTCTGTGAAAGGAGGTGCATGAGCAAGGAACACCAGTGGGTAGGATTGTTCATTCATTTGCTTGGCGCGAATGAGAATCGGCACTCCCTGCTCGCAATACCAACCAGCACTGACGGCAACTGCCGGAACCTACCTCCAAAAGAACAAGTGCGTGCACGCGAACCCCGACGTCGTGCCGCGATCCTCGGACCTCCCGGTCGCCCGTTCTGTGGACCACCTTAACCTTCTCATCCCTCCAGCCAATCCTACCTGCAATTCCCCATTCGTGTGAGTCTGTTTGTGTTGTCCTGTCCCTGGGATTTAGGTAAGCCTGTATAAGTTAAGCTTGTTTTAAGGATTGCATTGTGTCTTCTTCTTCTTCTTCTTCTGTAAGTTACTTTCATTTCTTTCCTTCTCCTTTGGTTTCTTTGGTTGTGTAAATAATAATAATAAATACCTGTTCCTCCTTCAGTTTGGTTTTCCTTCACATCCGATTGCTTTAGTGATTTCCCGATTGAGTTCCTGTGGTGCGATTTCGGCCAATGCTTTATAATCGGGTTTAGTCTTTGCTAATGGCTCGAACTTCGGACTGCTAACCCGCTCGGCAAATACCATTTAGAACCGTGGTTCGAGCAGAAGTTATTCCCTCGTTCCCGGCTTGCGGTAGTAATAAGGTACGTAGCGAACCCCTAGACCTAACAAACCATACCTACCGTCGGTCCGGGAAGGACGTTGTAGCTTCGAGGACTCACGTCGGTCAGTGACAGACAAGGGGCTAACCCCCTCTCCCCCCCCCCCCCCTTGATAAGGGGAGAAGGCCGACGATGAGATCCGTAACAATATATATATATATATATATATATATATATATATATATATATATATATATATATATATATATATATACATATATCTACTTGACATGGGAGCAATTGAAAAAGGATAATGCAATGAAATATGTGCTACTTCCACCATGACATACACGACATGAACAAAGGTATGCGGAGACTCCTTCTAATTATTGGATTCGGCTGTTTCAGCCACACCCATTACTGACAGGTATATATAATCAAGCACACAGCCATGCAATCTCCATAGACAAACATTGGCAGGAGAATGGGCTGTACTGAAGAGCTCAGTGACTTTCAACGTCACACCATCATAGGGTGCCACCTTTCCAACAAGCCAGTTCGTCAAATTTCTGCCCTGATAGAGCTGCCCTGGTCAAATATAAGTGCTGTTATTGTGAAGTTGAAACGTCTAGGAGCAACACCAGCTCAGCCGAGAAGTGGTTGGCCACACAAGCTCACAGAACGGGACCGCCGAGTGCTGAAGTGCGAAGTGCGTAAAAATCGTCCATCCTCGGTTGCAACACTCACCACCAAGTTCCAAACTGCCTCTGGAAGCAACGTCAGCACAACAACTGTTCATTGGGGGCTTCATGAAATTGGTTTCCATGGCCGGGCAGCCACACACAAGCCGAAGATCACCATGCACAATGCCACGCATCGGCTGGAGTGGTGAAAAGCTCGCCGCCATTGGACTCTGGAGCAGTGGAAATGCGTTCTCTGGAATGATGAATCACGGCTCACCATATGGCAGTTCGACGGACGAATCTGGGTTTGGCGGATTTTTTCTTTTTCTTTTGGGATACAGGATTGAGGCTCGTGTAAGAGATAATATTGATCACAAAAAGACAAATTGACACATAAAACATAAAACATATGATAAAGGGAGCGGGAGACAAGATGGGGAGAGAGAGGGAAGCACACAAGTACAAAATTTGAGACCAGGGACATCGGGAGATCTGTGGGAGGGAGAGGGCTTGGAGGGAGGAGGCATGGGAAGGGGGGTGGGGAGGGTGGGATAGGTGTAAAACACATGGACATTGCTAGGACTTCCAGGAAAGAAGTCGGTATTTCAAAAAAGTGGATCTGTGGTGAATTAACGTGGGTAGGAAAGATCAAGGTTTTGGATGGGCGAAGATAAGAGACGGTAGTGGACAGTGGTTTTAAAGACCTGGAGGGAGGAGTGCGATTGAAGAGAGTGAGGGAGTTTGTTCCAGAGGCGGGAGAAAAGAGGAATGAAAGAGTGAAGGTGAGCAGAGAGTCTTGATTTTGGCAGTTTAACCATAAGAGGGGTGCAGGCAGATCTTGTGCGACCTGTAGGAATATTTGGGGAACAGAGCACAGACAGAGCTGGGGGGAGCAAGGCCGGAGAGGAGTCGGTAGAAGACAGAAAGACCACCAACCTGCCTGCGGTGAGTGAGTGAAAGGCCCTCGGAGTTAGCTTCATCACGGGAGATTCCAATGATTCTAAAAGCTTTGGTTTCAACAGCGTGCAGCCGAGCTAGATGTGAGGCAGGAGCACCGGCCCAGTGGCGAGAACAGTATTCCATTGAGCTGCGGATGAAAGCTTTGTATGTGGTGAGGAGCTCAGGTGTGCCAAGGAAGGACTTCGCATGACGGAGGATGCCCAGTCGGCGACTGGCTTTGGAGGCCAGCTTGGAAATATGGTTTTCCCATAAAAGATCATGGCAGATAGTGAGACCCAAAAGCTTGAGTGACAGCATTGGTGCCATCTTGCTCTGCCCAGGAGAACCATGGCAGGAGATTCCAGGAGAACGCTACCTGCCCGAATGCGTAGTGCCAACTGTAAAGTTTGGTGGAGGAGGAAAAATGGTCTGGGGCTGTTTTTCATGGTCCGGGCTAGGCCCTTAGTTCCAGTGAAGGGAAATCTTAACGCAACAGCATACAATGACATTCTAGAGGATTTTGTGCTTCCAACTTTGTGGCAACAGTTTGGGGGAAGGCCGTTTCCTGTTTCAGCATGACAATGCCCCTGTGCACAAAGTGAGGTCCATACAGAAATGGTTTGTCGAGATCGGTTTGGAAGAACTTGACTGGCCTGCACAGAGCCCTGACCTCAGCCCCATCGGACACTTTTGGGATGAATTGGAACGCCAACTGCGAGCCAGGCCTCATCACCCAACATCAGTGGTCAACCTCATTAATGCTCTTGTGGATGAATGGAAGCAAATCCCCACATCAATGTTCCAATATCTAGTAGAAAGCTTTCCCAGAAGAGTGGAGGCTCTTATAGCAGCAAAGTGGGGGGACCAACTCCATATTAATGTCCATGATTTTGGAATGAGATGTTCGACGAGCACATACAGGTGTGATGTTCGTGTATCCACATACTTTTGGCCATGTAGTGTATGTTTTTTTTTTTTTTTTTTTTTTTTTTTTTTTTGTATACAAGATCGAGGCTCGTGAAAGAGCGAACATTAATCACACAGAAAGACAAACCGACACATAAAACATATAACATAGGGAGCGGTAGACAAGATGGGGAGAGAGGGGGAAGGACACAAACACAACATTTGAGAGCAGGGACCGAGAGACATGGAGACATCGAGAGATCTGAGAGAGGGCGAGGGCTTGGGGGGGGGGGGGGGCGTGGGAAGGGGGCAGTGGGAGAGGTATAAAACATATGGACACTGCCAGGACTTCCAGGAAAGAAGTTGGAATTTCAAACAAGGTGGATCTGGGGTGAATTAGCGGGGGTAGAAAAGATCAAGGTTTTGGATGGGGGAAGATAAGAGATGGTGGTGAACAGCTGTTTTAAAGACCTGGAGGGAGGAGTGGGATTGAAGGGAGTGAGGGAGTTTGTTCCAGAGGCGGGAGAAAAGAGGAATGAAAGAGTGAAGGTGAGCGGAGAGCCGAGATTTCGGCAGTTTAACCATCAGAGGGTTGCTGGCAGATCTTGTGCGACCTGTAGGAATATTTGGGGGACAGCACAGAGAGAGCTGGGGGTGCAAGGCCGGAGAGGAGTCGGTAGAAGACAGAAAGACCACCTACCTGCCTGCGGTGAGTGAGTGAAAGGCCCTCAGAGATAGCTTCATCGCGGGAGATTCCAATAATTCTGAAAGCTTTGGTTTCAACAGCGTGAAGCCGAGCTAGGTGTGAGGCAGGAGCACCGGCCCATAGGGGAGAACAGTATTCCATTGAGCTGCGGATGAAAGCCTTGTATGTGGTGAGGAGCTCAGGTGTGCCGAGGATGTTACAAGCATATTATACATTGTGATCATCTCAATTTCCCTGTTTGATAACTGTTTTGCATCCCTCACAACACATTATTCATATCTTGCGGAGAGCTCCCATATCCATACCCATAACCCCTTCCCACACCAAAATTATTAATAGTAAATATCATCGCTTTAAACTTACCTTCACATGCATTCACAAGCCCCAGATGTGTCCTTCCCATCAGAGTTCAGAAGCTCTGAAACCAGATATGGTACCTTTTGCAGGGAAATCTACCTGAGACATCCAACTCTCATGTAAATATAGCTGGCACAAGCTTTGTGTATTTTCACGTTGCGAAGATGTCCTTTGCGGAAGAGTTGGTTACCGTTAATTGGTAATGATATATCGCATCGTCTTTCCAATTGTAGATGTCCATTGAATAGATCACCAAGCCTGCCATGTTCACAGGAGGCACTCCCACAAGGTTCAAGGTCTGTTCACCGGTAGCGATCCGTTGGAGGTTTTTTTAGCACATGCCTGTCGTGTCCAGTCAGGCCTTGGACCGGCCCACATGGTTGGGAGTTTGCAATACGGGCAGGTGCCCGTTTGGCAAGCTGAGAAAGTTATTCAAGTTTTTAGTTCTGCAGACGCACAGCGCTTTCTCTCGGTCCTTTTCCAATTGTTCTCTGCAAGCCATTTTAGGTAACAATCCTGATCTCTCACCCACAATATGCTTTATGATGCCCAGAATACCGCTGTATCTGGGCATTTCTGGGCATGCGCACTGAGCATTCTGAGGTGGATTATGTCATTTTGAAAGTTGCGTATTAGCAACAAGCTATCCACTCTAATATTTTTACGAAACTTTGAAATATTCTCCACAGTTGTAATTAATATTCCACATAATGTAAGTGTTAAACTTCCAAGCATGCCAACCTTCAAACGAACAAGTACTTGAGCACTAACACTAATTGCATTGACTTTTCACTCCTACATTTCACTCCCACTTCATCCAAAAATGAAGGATGGAAAGCATGTATCAACTATATGACAAAGGATTAAATCAACAGGAAATTGATTGAGGTATGCTCACTGCTGTGGGAAACGAGAGGAAGCTGAGGTTTTGGGAGTTCCGCCTTCGTTGTTATCGTATCTTCTCTTTTGCTCAGTGACGGGTTGAGGCCAAAATTTAACAAAAAGACAATTTTTGGAACAATTGATTTACCAATTGGTGGGGAACGCCATGGAAGTCACATGAATTTAATGATAACATGATTATCACATCTGGAACGAACTCCCTCACTCTCTTCAATTCCACTCCTCCCTCCAGGTCTTGATCTTTTTTACCCCCATTAATTCACCCCAGATCCACTTTTTTGAAATCCCGACTTCTTTCCTGGAAGTCCTAGCAGTGTCCATGTGTTTTTTTTTTTTTAACTCTCCCACCTCCCCCTTCCCATGCCTCGTCCCCCCAAACCCCTCTCCCTCCCACAGATCTCCCGATGTCCCTGCTCTCCATCTTGTTCTCCCGCTCCCTTTATCATATGTTTTATGTGTCAGTTTGTCTTTTTTGTGATCAATGTTAGCTCTTACACGAGCCTCGACCTTGTATACAAAAATAAATTTGAAAAATCACATGGAAGTCACAAGATGATCATGTGGGTTTTTGGACAATTGGCATTGTTCATCTGGTGTATGAGGGTGTGTGTTTATCAATTTTGGGTTAAATAATATGGGAAGAATTGAAAATGGAAGTAAAAGGGAGATGCACATACTAACAATGATAGACCAGATGGATAAAAACTGGATAATATATTGTGGGACAAAATGTTGGTCTTCATGTTTAAAATGTCAGTTTTTTTTTGTTTTTTTTTTGTATGCTGAATCGAGGCTCGTGAAAGAGCTAACATTTATTTCACAAACAAATCAACCAGACAAACAAAATATACAAAAAGAGGGAGCGGAAGACAAGATGGGGAGAGAAGGGGAAGCACACAACCACAACATTTGAGAGCAGGGAGAAGTGTGGGAGGGAGAGGGCTTGGGGGCAGGAGGCGTGGGAAGGGGGGGGGGGGGGGTGGGAGAAGTATAAAACACAAGGGGACCGAAATTAGCGGGGGTAGAAAAGATCAAGGTTTTGGATGGAGGAGGATAAGAGATGGTGGTGAACAGCTGTTTTAAAGACCTGGAGGGTGGAGTGGGATTGAAGAGAGTGAGGGAGTTTGTTCCAGAGGCGGGAGAAAAGAGGAATGAAGGAGTGAAGGTGAGCAGAAAGTCTTGATTTTGGCAGTTTAACCATAAGAGGGTTGCAGGCAGATCTTGTGCGACCTGTAGGAATATTTGGGGGACAGAGCCCAGAGAGGGCTGGGGGGGCAAGGCCAGAGAGGAGTCGGTAGAAGACGGAAAGACCACCAACCTGCCTGCGGTGAGTGAGTGAAAGGCCCTTGGAGTTAGCTTCATCGCGGGAGATTCCAATGATTCTGAACGCTTTGGTTTCAACAGCGTGAAGACGGGCTAGGTTTGAGGCAGGAGCACCAGACCAGAGGGGAGAGCAGTAATCCATAGAGCTGCGGATGAAAGCCTTGTATGTGGTGAGGAGCTCAGGTGTGCCAAGGAAGGACTTCGCCCAACCCAGTCGGCGACTGGCTTTGGAGGCCAGATTTGAAATGTGGTTTTCCCAGGAAAGATCATGGCAAATAGTGAGACCCAAAAGCTTGAGTGACAGAACTTCTTGGAGAGGATTATTCAGAAAGTGGATGGGAGGGTTTTCCAGTCGGTCTTTTCGGAGAGACATCGTAAGAGTGTGAGATTTATCAGGATTGAAAGACATGTTCCATTTGTTTGCCCAGTCTGTGATTTTGTCCAGGTCTGCAGAGAGTGAGGAGGCTGCAGACTGCCGATCTGAGGGATGAGGAATGGAGCGACAGAGAGTAGAGTCGTCAGCAAAGAGATAGAGATGATTTTCAAGAGAGTCAGAGAGATCATTGATGAAGACCAGAAAAAGCACAGGGCCCAGAACACTACCTTGGGAAACTCCAGCCTGAACAGGTAGAGGAGATGAGAGAAACCCATTCAGGGCCACACGTTGACTACGACCAGAGAGGAAGTCCGCCAGCCATGCGTGGAGATTTCCATGGATACCAAAGGAGGAGAGTTTGGTGAGCAGAGCAGGGTGCCAGACCGTATCGAAGGCACGTGAAATGTCAAGGGAGACGGCTCTAAGTCTAAGGGAGACGGCTCTAAGGGAGACGGCTCTAAGTCTAAGTCTAAGGGAGACGGCAAGGGAGACGTCTTAATTGTTAAGCAAACCCTCTTGCAGTTGCAGATGATTGTTGTTGGTTGCAGATGTTTGCAAAGGCCTCCTTTCCTTGCTGGATAAAATGTTGGTGCTTTCACCGACGATTGAACACATTGCGGCATCGTCTGTGTCTGTATGATATCATTTCCGATAGAAAGAGATTGCTTTATTATTACTAGCCCTATGGGCGGGGCTTCAATTGGGAGGCCCAAATGAAAAGGCAAAATATCAGAACTTGAAGGCTTTTTTTAATTTTAAACGATTTATATAAACATCCGTTAAATCATATCACACGCAAGTCATCAAAATCTAAACAGTATTTGTACAATTTCAATAAAAGCCACATCACTGTTCATATCGGTAAATATTATTCCATCGTGTTTGGGAAAACTGAAAAATTGGAAATTGGAAAAATTGGGAAAAAAATGGAAAAACAATATCGCCTATTTTACTCCAGGGGGTCCCAGGATTACCCACCCAAAATTTCGTTGCGATCGGTTCAGCCGTTTTTGCGGTACCCGGGAACGGACAGACAGACAGACATTTGGTGAATTATAGTAAAAATATATATACGTATATATATTTTTTGTATACAAGATCGAGGCTCGTGTAAGAGCTAACATCAATCACAAAAATATAAAACAAAATGGACCCACAAAACATACAATAAAGGGAGCAGGAGACAAGATGGGGAGAGAGAGAGAGGGAAGCACACAAGTACAACATTTGAGAGCAGGGACATCGGGAGATCTGTGGGAGGGAGAGGGCTTGGGTGGAGGAGGCACGGGGAGGGGGTGGGGGCGGTGGGAGTGAGTATTTATTTATTTATTAACAATCATTTGTAGAATAACAATCTTTTGCAAACTTTTCGGCAGGGAGCATCATGAAAGAAGATATAACGTTCCCATCATATTGTTAGAAATGTACTTGCGGGTGAAGAAGAGGATTTTCACAGACAAAAAGACCATTGAACCCAAATTCATTCGTGCAGGCAAGACTTTAAACCCCCTTATGGGATTGTGTTCACAAGATGTTAAATACTCTTTCCCAAAGCACACAGTTCATTTATCACACTGTCATTATTGACTAATCAGAGCCACTTCCCCTATGGTTTATCGTCCAACACACGGATTAAAACAATTAAAAAGCAGAAGAAAGTGGTGAACTCGGCTGTTCTTTGATCCGATCTTACTGGAAGCTTGTGGAGAAGAGAAGACATCAAGATAAACCACAACAATTCTCTTGAAATTTGATGAGATTATTGTCATGTTTCTATCGATTTCATGAGAAATCGTAGGAGATTTTTTGGGAGCGATGCTTCGTCAATTTATTCTATGATGACAGGTATTGCATGGAGATCACTGAACCTCAAATGGGTTCATAGAAGCTTCCTGTAGTTCATGGAAGCATCACATCCTTTCCATATTGTTCTGCCCTCCACATATTTGACACTCAGCATCGGTCCACTCATCACGAGGAAAGGGGACTTCCAAATCGGTGCTTGAAACAAATCAGTGCTTGAAGAAATCAGCTCACCGTGTGCATTAGATTGTGTACATTGTCCTAAAACATGAACTGTCATACTTTGGACATATCAGGCGTGTGGGAAACGAAAGTCTGGCGGAATCACCCGTGCTGGGAATGGTCGAGGGAAGAAGATGAAGAGGCAGACCTTGTATGTGCTGGATGAATGGGGGTAAAGGCTTCCACCAAGCTGTCGCTGCCAGACCTTCAGGAAGTGGTTCAGGATGGGGATGTTTGGAGAGATTTGATCATGATCATTTTGATGGTTTTTTTTTTGTTTTTGTTTTTACTTTTTTTTTTGGAAATTTTTAATTTTTTTTTTAAAAATTTTGAAAATTTTGATCATTTTGGAGAGATCGTCTTCACGCTGTTGAAACCAAAGCTTTCAGAATCATTGGAATCTCCCGCGATGAAGCTAACTCCAAGGGCCTTTCACTCACTCACCGCAGGCAGGTTGGTGGTCTTTCCGTCTTCTGCCGACTCCTCTCCGGCCTAGCTCCCCCAGCTCTATCTGGGCTCTGTCCCCCAAATATTCCTACAGGTCGCACAAGATCTGCCTGCAACCCTCTTATGGTTAAACTGCCAAAATCTAGGCTCTTTGCTCACCTTCACTCCTTCATTCCTCTTTTCTCCCGCCTCTGGAACAAACTCCCTCACTCTCTTCAATCCCACTCCTCCCTCCAGGTCTTTAAAACAGCTGTTCACCACCATCTCTTATCTTCCCCCATCCAAGACCTTGATCTTTTCTATCCCCGTTAATTCACCCCCAGATCCACTTTTTTTGAAATACCAACACTTCTTTCCTGGAAGTTGTGGGAGTGTCCATGTGTTTTATACCTTCCCCCCCCCCCTTCCCATGCCTCCTCCCCCCAAGCCCTCTCCCTCCCACAGATCTCCCATTGTCCCTGTTCTCTGCTGTTGTACCTGTGTGCTTCCCTCTCTCTCCCCATCTTGTCTCCCACTCCCTTTATTGTATGTTTTGTGTGTCCCCATTCCCCACCATCCGTTTGTTTGTTCCACCACCACCCACCATCGTGTCCGTTTTATTTTTTTTGTGATTGATGTTAGCTCTTTCACGTGCCTCGATCTTGTATACAAAAACAAACAAATTTTTTTTTTAATGTCACCAGAAGTCGCCCTCAACTTGACGGATCTAAATAACTAAATAACCACTCGGTATTTTGTTAACCTGCCAGTTGTATTATTTGTTCGTCGACACTAAAGGTATTTTACATCATTCTACGCCCACACAGTACGGTACGGTATCAATTTGAGAGGCAGGTTCTGTCTCCTTCCTCCTCTGCTGGGTATCAGGAACCTAATCTACGATCCGCAAAGTGATGGTCAACCCAGAAATAATCTCCTGTTCTTATCTCTTTTCAGAAAAAAAATGCAAATCATTTGATGACCTTTTATGATCAGTCTTTGACGGAAGTCGTTCACTGGAGCTTGTTGGATAAATCTATTCCATGACTGTTCTGTCGAAGCTTGTGCCATCTGGATGTGTTTTGGGGGGTTAAGTCATGCCCTGGCACCACTTGGCTCTTGGTGCCACGAAGTGCCACGGAGCATAGCGCAGCTCTCTGCTTTATGCCGGGTGCTCTTGCGTCCCCAACTTAATTTCCCTGGATGTGGTGTCATCAGCGTATGTTGTAATGGTATTGCGGTGCGAATACAAATTTTTCTCTCACTAAAGAAAAAAAAAAAATTCATATATTGCAATCCTTCCTCAAGTATCGCATGCGCAGTCTTCAACCATTGCTTAGCCCTTCCATCTGCATCGATGCCACAATGTCGGTGATATAATACTTCTGCACACACATGAACAATCATTATGGAGTTGATAGCTCTTCCTGATGTGAAATTTCTGGTTTGTTTCTGGTTTCATTCGGTGTGTCGAATGGGTTTGCTGCTCGCTGGCGTTAATCTCCATCGGCCTCGTCTTCCGGAAGGGGTCATGCTGGAGTCAACTGGCCACTTTGTGCTCTTATTCTGGTTGACTTCTAATGTCAACCCTTTAGGAAGCCTTCACACTTCACTGTGTCCGCTTTGTGTTCTTCTGACCAATCTTCGGCTCGCTGAGAAAATCACATTCCTGGACCTTAATCTTCCACTGCCATGTGTGTCATGGTCGTCAATGATGTATATGGTCCTTTGTTGCATTCTCTCATTTCTACTTCCCTTTTCCTCCTCCTGCGTATTTGTCCTCCCATACTCATCGTCTTTTGCATGCTTTTGGCCTGTTTTTGATTTTGTTTAGTGTTTGTTTGTACTGGTGTCGATTCACATTTTACCTAAAATATGTCGATTTCTTCCAAACTTGTGCTCAACTATTAATCTCTTTTAAGATATTTACTCCCGCCGGGGAGTAATGCATTCGATCGTGTTCGTGTGTGCGTGTGTGTGTTCGTGTGTTTGTGAACAAGATATCTGGAAAAGTTCTGAACGGATTTGGATGAAAGTTGGTGGGATGATTGCCCTTGGGATAAGGAAGAATTGACTAGTTTTTGGTGAAGCTCAGGATATTATTCCGGATCCACGGATTTTTTGAAGGATTGTTTACTATTGGAAGATAGGGCTCATTTTTTAAAACATTATCTTCTATATATTCTATATTTAACATTGTGATATGAAAATAGTTTTCATATTTGTTGTAAATGTAGTTTAAACTCGTGGTTATGCGTTAGAGCGGTGTATTTTATTAGCAACGTCGTCTTCAAGGTTCTTTTTTTTTTCTAATAAAGGCATATTCTGTCATTTTAAAACCACCAAAGTGTGTATTCGGTTTCCCCGTTTCATAAAATGTATCGTTTGATACGTATAATGCTTTAAAACTTTATTTTTTATTTTTTATATATTTTTTACTCTTCCCTAATCCAGAGTCTTCCCTAATCTGCATTATTGCTTTTTTTGTCCTTCCTAATTTGCATTTCTCTGTGGAACTGTTTACTCTTCTTGCCTAACTTTACTCGCTCATAATAAGGCTTCTTTAAGGAAGGACTGTGAACACTTACTGTTGGCTTTGATCTTGCAGTTTTGCTTTTTTGGGGCGATCTATATATATGGATGAGTGTGGGTGATGAGAGAAATAACAGAGAAATACAAGGGCCGTGAAATATGTTTGATATAAGGGAGAACATGGGAATATAATGTTTGAGATTGAGGGCATAAGAAAAGGGAGAGGACATTAGGAGGGAATTGGAGTTAAGGAGAAATAATGGATTGGAAAAGAAGAAAGGAGTTTGGATATTTTTTTTGGGGATACAAAGTCGAGGCTCATGTAAAAGCTAACACATTAAACACAAAGACATAACAGACACATAAAACATATAATAAAGGGAGCGGCAGACAAGAGGCGGATAGAGGGAGAAACACAACAACAGTAGAGAACAAGGAGATATGTGGAAGGGAAAGGGAGAGGGCTGGGGGGGGGGGGGGGGGGGGGGGGGTTGGAAGGGTTGGGTGGTGGAACATGGTATAAAACAAATGAATACTACCAGGAATTTCAGGAATGAAGTCAGAGATTGAAAGAGGTGAATTTGGGGTGTATTAACAGGGGTAGAAAAGATCAAGCTTTTGGATGGGGGAAGATAAGAGATGGTGGTGAACAGCTGTTTTAAAGACCTGGAGGGAGGAATGGGATTGAAGAGAGTGGGGGAGTTTGTTCCAGAGGTGGGAGAAAAGAGGAATGAAGGAGTGAAGGTGAGCAGAGAGTCTTGAATTTGGCAGCTTCACCAAAGAGGGTTGCTGGCAGATCTTGTGCGTCCTGCAGGAATATTTGGGGGACAGAGCACAGACAAGGCCGGGGGGGGGGGGGGGGTGGGGAGGGGAAGGCTAAGCCAGAGCTGAGACGGTAGAAGACAGAAAGACCACCAACCTGCCTGCGGTGAGTAAGTGAAAGGCCCTCACAATCAGCTTCATCGCGGGAGATTCCAATGATTCTGAAAGCTTTGGTTTCTGCAGCGTGAAGACGAGCTAGGTGTGAGGCAGGAGCACCAGCCCAGAGGGATGAGCAGTCTTCCATTGAGCTGCGGATGAAAGCCTTGTATGTGGTGAGGAGCTCAGGTGTGCCCAGAAAGGACTTCGCACGACGGAGAATGTCCACACTGTGACTGGCTTTGGAGGCCAGATTGGAAATGTGGTTTTCCCAGGAAAGATCATGGCAGATAGTGAGACCCAAAAGCTTGAATGACAGAACTTCTTGGAGAGGAATGTTCAGAAGGTAGATGGGAGGGTTGGCCAGGTCTTTTCGGAGAGATATAGTGGGAGTGTGAGATTTGATTGTGAGGAGGATGATTATGATGATG
The DNA here is from genome assembly GCF_964187855.1 of Myxine glutinosa. Taxonomy (NCBI): domain Eukaryota; kingdom Metazoa; phylum Chordata; class Myxini; order Myxiniformes; family Myxinidae; genus Myxine; species Myxine glutinosa. The sequence goes on along the minus strand of NC_136264.1, from coordinate 31,100,248 downwards.
ATGATTATTATTATTATTATTATTATTATTATTATTATTATTATTATTATGGAGGAGATGATGACAGGAGGTCAACAGTTCCATCATTTTTGCTTGCATAATATGTCGACGCTCAATTTCCTCAGGTTATATGCAGCCAGCGCCCTCCCGGGAAACACCTTACATGGCCGCACACGATTGTTTGTAGAAATTTCCCAAATTTTTAATTTTTTGATGTACCAGATTCTTCAGAGAGCATGGGTGCTGCTGAAGCAGTTTCTTGGCAAGGATTGTACTGGGTGGTTTGCCATTTCCTTCCCAGCTTTGTTCATCCATGTTTAGGTCAGGTTATCCCTTCAACCATAACGCCAACGAGTCGAGTTTTCCCAATTGGTTCACGAGTTATCAAACAGAGTGACCACTATATTCGTCATGGGTGTGTGTCTGTCTGTCTGTCTGTCCGCAGCATAACTACCCGATGATAACATCCGATCTTGATGAAACTTGGGTGGGAGGTTGATATCATGATCTAGTCGTGTCCGGCCTGGAGTGGGCGTATTGCGCCCATTGTGGGCGGAGCGACGCCCGAAAAAGATGTCTTTTTAGGGGGTAATCGAGTTCAAGCTACATCTTCTCCGAGGGAGTTGGTGGAATCTGACAGGTGTTTCGATATTTGGTTAGGCCAATGTCATGTGTCTAGCCCCACGGAGCTCGATTTTTCATTTTCGCCCCAAGGTCAAGGTCACAAGGTCATGAAATTTAGAAAAGCCGATTTTTGATGGTTTTATTACATTGTTCGCTTACTTATAGGGTGAAATGTCGTACATGATCTTATATTATCACATACATCATGAAATACAAGTTTTCCAACAAATTTCAGAATCTTCGACCTTTGACCTTTGAAGGTCACAAAGGTCAAATTTTCAAAGTTGTCGGAATCGAACTGAATTTTCGGTATTGTGTAGCTAACTACCCTCATAACTGATTATACATTATTTTCTATCTCATTTCAAGGTCAGTAACCTTCGTTTTGACATTTCAAGGTCACAAAGGTCAAACTTTCAAAGTTGTCGGAATCGAACCGAATTTTCGGTATTGTGTAGCTAACTAGTCTCATAAAGTCATAACAGATAATACTGCTCACTCGTGAACCATCGTCGTCTCCTGACTTGTTAGGATTTATTTCAGTGGAAGTGGTTTATGCATACTCGATGAAGCAGCTTTAAAACCCAGAGACGCTTTCTCATTTTTATCCTGTGATGACTCTTCCTTTGTTCTGATTAAGTCTCATTATGAAATTGCAGCGCATTAAGCACACAATCTCCCTGCTTGTCAAGATCGCAGTGCTATGTGGAGCCTTTTGTAAAAGTCATGATGAAAATGAACCGCACACACACTTTGTTTTCTGTTCTTTCAATCTTTTTTATTTACTTCCCTCCCCCCCCCCCCCCCCCCCCCCCACTCAAAAAGTGATTTCTCGCGGACCCAAGAATAAATCCGCACGGCTGAATGGATGCTTTGTTGGTCGAATAATTGAACTTGAAATTGGTGCAAAAAACCAAAGACAATTAAAAAACGAGACAAACAAAGCTCAGAAAGTTTGATGTTTCGGCCTTGGTGTGACTCTGGTCTTAAGTGCCCTTGGGGAGGATGGAGCTACTGAGCCACAAGACTGGTGCATGCAACCATTGCAATTGTCACTTGGGTCTCGTCTTTTGAGATGTGAGCACTGTTACGTGGTCCCCTCGGTGACTACCTAGTCTCGGTGACCCCCGGACCGTGAGAGGAACTTCGCCAGAAAGTTCTATCACATATGCGCTTTCGCCACGCAATCCATATGAATTCCCCCCAAGAGAAAACTGAGTTTCAATGATATATTTCAAGGGTAATGATACCATACAATTTCAATGCTACCATCAAGGATATTTTCCCCGAGCAATCAACAACAAACAACCATCAACAATTCACAATCCACAATCAATTCCCTAGATGATTAAGATGGCCATCTTATATATGTGTGTCCCCTTTTGTACTCACGACCCCCTTTTGGTCTCTGTCCCTCACAATGTCTCTGGGCCCCTCCTGACCAAGATGCTGGTCGGCGTCGCCGCACTCGGGCGGTTGAACGAACCCCGGGTGGACGTGTTTCCACCGGGCAGGTATCGTACCAGGAACCACGGCTGCAGCCCCCTCGTGGCCACGCGAAGCGGGTACGGTAAAGCAAGCAAAAGCCCCACGCCGCTTGCAACGCGTGTTAGGCCCCAACGTGCGACCCGTACGCGTCTTTGTAGACGGTGCCGCGAACGGTGCCAGACGCGGGGTCGGTGCACGGCCCCACGGCAACTTGCCGTCTCCACCGGGTAGGTACACGTCCCGGTAACTCCTCTCGCCAGACGGGCTTGGGAACGCCGCATTTCCACGCGGCGCAAGGTCGATCCCACCTTTCGTCGGAGCGGGGCGAGGAAGAAGAATCCTCGTCGCTTCTTCCGACCTCGTGTCTTTTCTCTTCCGTTTCCGGTCTCTTTTTCCAGAAGGGCTCCTGACCCTCCAACCACAACAACCCTTAATCGACTACACATTGATAAGCAAAGACCTGAATAGGAATTCACATACATTCCCATAAATATGTAACAGCACGTACAGCTTGTGACCGAAACGTGACGTACTCTGTGACCGAAATGTATGGGCCTCTGCCCTTTTTGACAAGACCTCGAGTTGATTGAGCCTTTTGGATTTCCTGCTCTGTGGACCTCGAATTTTTTTCTTGAATGTGAGAACCGCAGAAGCTATTATTTATTTATTTAGTCGTTTTTATGCAGATTGGATGGGACTTCACAAGGGATAATGATACTGATCAACTTAATAGGAATTTGCACAATTTACATAAAGCTGTCAAATTGTTTTTTCTTTACGATGCCATAATTGCACAACAATAACAGTCATGATGTTAATTGCCCTAATAAACACAAATACGTGATCATTGTCGCAATCGTCAACATCTACACTTTGTTGTTCTCTCCATATTTAGCACTTGCATTCTTTCTGTTGTTCCTTCCCCCACCACCACTTTTGTCCAGTTGCCGACCAACGATTAGGATCGAGACGAACCCACGCAACACTTCCGAAACCTCTTTCCCACTCGACTCTGGCGGTTACCTTGATGATGACATTCCGCTGCTTTCTGCCTCAATGGAGGAAGATGGTGAGGAAGAATGCGGTAGGTGAGTGGAGGTTGTCGAGGGGGCTCCAATGTGTTTGGCTTCTTTCGACGACGAAAGAGCACAAGGTAATTGGGATCACATCAATTTCCGTTTGGCCCATCGTGCCTGTGCCACATCTCCATTTCAGCAATCTCACCTTCTGATGGCAATAATAATTACACAACTAACCCCTAAATGCGCACTAGACGGTGGGTTTTCCATTTTTCCATCTCTATCCATAGGATGGCATGCATGCTTCGCGATGTGCTGGAATCCTGGTTATTAGTAACGTTTGCCTACCGTCAGAAGTTGAACCCACACTAGCAGCTTAATGTCTAGATGGAGTTTCCTTCCCACGTTTAGAGTCACCGATGTATGATTTCAAAGCCGAGATGTCGTCTTTGAATTATTTTCCAACAGTAAAAAAAGGTTTTGCATTCGCATCACGAAGTGATAATATAATGGGGATAATGAAGGGATATCATCTGAAAGATTGGGGTTCACACAAGTGTGCGGTATCTTGCTATTCAAAGTTCTATGGGTTAAATAGCAATGCTTGAAATGCAATAAAAAAATAAAAATAAAAAAATATCCAATTCATTTCTTCAAAAATTCAAAATTCAAAAATTCAAATTTTTCAAATTCAAAATTTCAAATTTGCATTCAAATTCAAAAATTTCAAATTCAAAAAATTCAAAAATTCAAAATTCAAATTTTCAAAATTTCAAAAAATCAAATTCAACATTTTTTTCAAAATTCAAATTCAAAATTCAAAAAATTCAAATTCAATTCATTCATTTCATGAAATTTCATGAAAATGAAAAATGAAAAAAAAAAAAAAATGAAAAAAAAATGAAAAATGAAAAAAAATGAAAAAAAAAATCGAAAAAAAAAATCGAAAAAAAATTCAAAAAATCAAAAAAAAAAATCAAAAAAAATAAAAATAAATAAATTCAAAAAAAAAAAATTCAAAAAAAAAATTCAATGTGAGTATGAAATCCATTTCTTCCTTAATCTGACTTAGGACTTGGAAGATTTGGGTATTTGACTTGCTAAATCTGTTGTATACATGTGGGTTATCTTGATTGTTCTGGGGCGTTTTTGTATATGAAGTGGAGGCTCATGGACGAACTAGGACACAGAACGGACCAGAACATAAGTTTCCATAAAATCACCGATGGAGAGACAAACCACCGACGAGACCAATCAAAATTTGGCACTTTGTTTGCTGCAGGAAGCAGAAATCGTCTTGATACGTTGTTCTTATTGTGATTAATTTTAAGTTCGTTATTTGTTATTAATACCTCTGCCCCCCGCACTTCTGTCTGTCTGTTTGTCTGTCTGTTGGTTTCTTTGTGAACAGGATATCTCAAGAAGTTGGGGACGGATTCGGACGAATTTTGGTGGAGACGTTGGGTGTGTGACAAGGGATAGTTGATTCAGTTTTGGTGAAGATTCAAATCTGGATACGGATCTGAGAATTTTAAAGTGATTCTTCACCATGGAGAGATGGAGCAAAAAACAATATTTTGCGCAATATCTCAAATTCTTGTGGCTGGATTCGGATGAAACCTGATGGTAGGGGGTGTGACAAGGAAAAACTGAGTCAATTTTTGTGAAGATTCGTATCCGGATCCGAAATTTTTTAATTTTCTAAGTGATTCTTCACCATTGAGTGATCATATCGCTCAAAAACGATCATATATTGCATGATATTTCAAGAAGTTGTGGACGGATTAAGGCAAATCTAGGTGGATGAGTTGGGTAGGTGACAAGAAGAAGCGATTCGATTTTTGTTCAGGTCCACATCCAGATCCGGCCTATCAGTGGATACAAAACATAAACTGTTCAACCTGGTGGAGGTATGCACTCTACGGAGTACCGTTCTGTGCAAGAGACGGCGTTTTGCAATCACGTGTGTGTGTGTGTGTGTGTGTGTGTGTGTGTGTGTGTGTGTGTGTGTGTGTGTGTGTGTGTGTGTGTGTGTGTGTGTGTGTGTGTGTGTGTGTGTGTGGTGTGTGTGTCTGGGCCGTAACCTTTTTACTACACATTTTCACCAAACCTTTATTATGATAATACGGAGAAGGCAAATTAATAATTTGGTCAAAAGGTCAAAGGACAGCGTCATATAAGGTCATCAATTTTTATCCGATTGACCTGATATTTCAATTTACCATTTGAGTTTTGTCATCAAATTTTCAACAAAGCTTTATTATGAGAATATGGGGAAGGCAAATTAATAATTTGGTCAAAAGGTCAAAGGTCAGTGTTACATAAAATTGAAAATTTTCCTCTGATTGACCTTAAATGTTAAGAATTTGCATATTGGGTCACTGAGTTGGTTGACTAATCAAAAGGTAGGAGTCGATTTTTTTTAGATCTAAAGGTCAAAGGTCAAGGCTGCATAAAATCCTCAATTTTCATCGAATTGCCCTGAATTTTTTTTGAAATTGCATATTCGGTCACATAATTGGTTCACCAATCAAAAGCTAGGAGCAGATTTTTTTTTAGATCTAAAGGTCAAAGGTCAAGGCTGCATAAAATCCTCAATTTTCATCCAATTGCCCTGAATTTTTTTTTTTATTGCATATTTGGTCACAGAATTGGTTCACCAATCAAAAGCTAGGAGCAGATTTTTTTTAGATCTAAAGGTCAAAGGTCAAGGCTGCATAAAATCCTCAATTTTCATCCAATTGCCCTGAATTTTTAAAAAAATTGCATATTCGGTCACAGAATTGGTTCACCAATCAAAAGCTAGGAGCAGATTTTTTTTAGATCTAAAGGTCAAAGGTCAAGGCTGCATAAAATCCTCAATTTTCATCCAATTGCCCTGATTTTTTTTTTATTGCATATTTGGTCACAGAATTGGTTTACCAATCAAAAGCTAGGAGCAGATATTTTTTTTAGATCTAAAGGTCAAAGGTCAAGGCTGCATAAAATCATCAATTTTCATTTTGTGAATTTTTTCAAACTGTTTTAGTTTTTTCAGCATATGCAAGAACAAGAAGACTTTTGAATACAAACGGACGCGGATGGGCTTTGCATTTTCAGATGCTTTATAGTTTATATTCTGATTACTTTTCATCGTGCATATTATTCACGTGTGTTTTCCTTTTCTTCTTTCTTTGATATCATGTTTCATACCAAAGCTTGTTGTTAAGGGTCTGATGAACAAAGAAGCAGATTCAGTAAATTCATTTTTGTGAAAACTGTATTTCCAAATGGATCTTTCCATCTGGTGAGATAATGGGAGGGAGAGCATTCCTTATTAAGGAACCAACAGTTTCACTGCAATTAAAACTACAGATGGAAATGGCTAAATGTAATTGTTGTAATTCATCAGCCAAGGTGAACACAATTGATTTTTGTCAAAACCTTTTATTTGATCAATTAATGAGTTTTTATATAGTGATCGACAAAGGATCATGAAGCAGCTTTTCAAATTGCATGAAAGACATGAGATGATTAGACATTAAACATTAGACAAACGTTAGGAAAATCGATGCAATTCTACCTGAATGACTTTTGTATTCGTGGACAATTGACCAAACAACACACTATATGCTCTTTGTACGTGCAATCCCAGCATCGTGAGATCTGCGCTCAGGTGGGAGGGAATTCCAAACAAGCCAACATTTCAAAAAATATTTAGCACAATGTGCAGGCAAGATGGGCCAAATGACCACCTCATGCATCACACTTCCTTGTCCATCCTTTCGAAAGACTTGCAATTTATGGATATTACGCACCCGAGTCTAGAAATCTCGACTTTGGAAAATACTTTTCAGTCATTGTTTTTAGTCGGATATTCTGCTTCATTCCACCCATTTCCAAATGTATCTGCCCTTCGAGTATTTGTTTCTCCTTGTCTGTAATTCTTTCATACCAATTATTTCGATTTCGTCTTTCTTTCAGGAAATGGAAGTACCGATGGCGACGTTTGTCTGCTGGACTCAGTTGATGAGGACAAGGCCAGAGGCTTTGTGGCCTGGCTTAGTGGGCTCTCATGGTTGCAGTCTGCTCTCACTTGCTGGGTGGTGATTCCTGCCATTAAAGCCAAGGGCAAGGTCTTAGGTATGATGCAGTTAGACTCTCATTCCCCATCTGTCTACACATTTTCTCTCACACCCACTCCCCCATCACCCCTCCTTCCCCACGCCTCGTTTCCTTGAAATCAACTGCACACAAAGATGAGTTGATTTCTTACCCAGTGCTGTTTGAAACTGGGATATAAAGAAGTGTATGCAAGAGGGAGCATTTGGGGAGGCAACTACAACAAGATGGAGAACTCCTTTTCAATACATGTCCCTTGCCAAGTTTCAGTTCAATATGTTAAAGGGTAACGGAGAAAAGTCTGGAAAATTGATCCACGTATAAGATGTGATATTGTCCAAGTCCAAAAAGGCCATATCTCGGTGAAAATTGGTGAAACGCCCCAAAAGTCAAACTTGTTCTGTAACTTATCATGTCAAAGGCTTGTACCAAGCTTCTTTTTTTTTTTTTTTCAGTTGAATATGTTGAAGAGTATGGAAAAAAGTGCAGAAAATCACAGGTAGGCCGGCAGACAGACTGAGAGCATAGGTAGGAGACTACCTCCGGGTAAGAGACTAATAACATAGAAACTGAACTTTAAAAAAAGAGACGAAGCTTAAAAGAAAACACAAATGAGAGAAGAGTAATTCAGTTTTCCGGGTCGTGAAGATGACATAGGAACTGTTTTGGATTTTTTGCAGCAAAGAATCGAGCGACTTTTATGCCATGTGGATGCAAGACATGTTCAAAAATTACCCAACGGTTTGCCAAATATGGGGAAACAAATATTCTCGGTAATAATAATTTGATTTCTTATTGAAAGTCGCCCAAAACAAGGCTGAGAGCCACTACATGTGTAGTGCTGCATAGGACAAGAAGAAGAGGTAAATCTGGCAAAACCTTCATCTCGTCCTGAAACAAGCCACTTGGCAGGAGGAGGTAACTAGGCCAGGTGGTAAAACCAATTTTCCTTCCCCCATTGGGTGTTTTTTTTTAGGAGACACCATCTGTTAATTGGTCATTGGCCCCCGAAGGGAGCTCATCCACCCTTTATCGGGTGTTATTTTGGTCCTGGCAGGGAGTCACAGTCACCCTCCACACTAGCAAAGCCCGTGAGGGGTGTCGGTTTAGTCGCCAACAACCCGACCTTGTGGCAGGTAGCACTGGGTTACATGTTACCAGTGCCAGTCCCAAAAAGACTGACCTGCCTTAATTTGATTATGCATATTTTTCAGAAGCGATAACAAATAACAGTAACTTTTTCAGAAGGATCATGCGATAACAAAGTTCTGGATACAAAATGGAGTGTGTTCCACTCGTTTTGAACACGATTGCCACAAGATAGATGTTGAGGATGTGGCAAGAAAATTGTCTACCACGTTGGGATAAAGTGACCCAAATCCCAGTCTACCACGTTGTGATGCCATCCCAGCATTATTCAACATACATGGGAAATCAAACGGCAAACATTGGGAGGAAAAGGCAAAATCTGAGACAAGAATCATGTGATGTTGCTGTCCTACCACCATGTCTTGAAGGACGATTCTGTGAGATGGGCCACTTTAATTTTTCTTATTAAAAACAATACCATGGATGGGCAAACACAGTGTGGTTAGTTTGAATAATGCGTCGTATATGCCACTGTATAGGAATTGAAAATGCAAATATTGTACTGTTGAAGGAAATTGACAATGGGATTGAATCCTAGACCGCTGTCGTATCCAAGGAATTGAGTATTTCCTGATGTAAGTCCAGCTTCGCTGGTCAGGACACCTCGTACGCATGGAAGACCATAGAATCCCAAGAGTGCTTTTCTATGGGCAACTTAAATTTGGTAAACGCTCACGTGGTGGGCAAAGAAAGCGCTATAAGAACATCCTTAAGTCTACATTCAAGTCTTGTGCCATCCCAGTTGTCACCTGGGAATATCAGGCCACAAACAGGTGAGATGGGGCGTAACATTTGCCGCAAAGGTCGGGACTACTTCGAATGTGGGAAACTTGCTATCGAGAGACAGCGGAGGCAAGAAAGGAAAACCTGACAATGTCCATTTCTGCGAGGACCAGTGCGATGTTTGCGGTAGACACTGTGGGTCCCTCATTGGACTATACAGCCATCGCATAACCCACAATGCTTAGTGGGCATACCAACGAGGGGAAGAGAGTCGTTGGAAATAACGACTCGCACCATCATCACCATCATCATCATCATCATCTTCATCGTCGTCGTCATCATCATCATCATCATCATCATCATCATCATCATCATCATCATTCATTCATTCATCACAATCGGATATTTATTTTTTGTCTGTAAATAATAGTATAGGTAGCCTAGAGGTATGGAGGCACATTTAATCTCATAAGCTGTCTTGTCTGAGGTTGAATCTCAACCGAGCGATAAATTGTCACCCTGGTGCTTCACATGCAGTTGCCCATCTGAACCTGGTTAGACTGAAGGATCTACCTGTTAGCTTGAATTTGTAGACATTAAAGATCCCATGGTGTTTTCTTGCAAAGAGAGAGGCAGGTTATTGCCAGCAACCTGACCAAATTCCTGCACCTTCAGACAGCCAGCCAGTTCCTGGAAGGTGGGAATAACTTGGGCCAAAAAACGTTCCCCCACCAAAACCATTGTATAACAAGAAAAAGAACAATCAGAGATTGCAAACCCTCACCAGGATGTATTTTCAGTGTTTTTTAAGGCTTTTGTATTAAAACAAAGATGGCGGCCGAACCACGTGACCGATGACATCATCATTATTTTTTTACTAAACTCATTTATTCATAGATTATGCTCAAGAAATTTCATCTTCATCGGATGAAGTTTTGTACTTGTCGAATTATGACATCATAATGGAGGCACCTATGACATCATCATTAACATATTTTATTCCCCATGGAGAGTTCTTTACAATGAGCCATGTCTCAATTTTTTCTATTCAGCACTTTCGGAGATATAGAGGTGCAAAGTTTTTCGGTTTTCCAAGATGGCGGCCGAACCACGTGACCGATGACGTCATCATTAATATTTTTTTTCTCCACCAGTTTATGCCGACATGGCGCTCAAGAAATTTCATATTGATTGGATGAAGTTTTGTACTTGTCGAATTATGACGTCATAATGGAGCCACCTATGACATCATTAACATATTTTATTCCCCATGGAGAGCTCTTTAAAATGAGCCATGTCTCAATTTTTTATATTCAGCACTTTCCGAGATATAGAGGTGCAAACCTTTTCGATTTTTCCAAGATGGCGGCTGAACCACGTGACCTATGACGTCGTAATTATCATTAAAAAATTGTACAGGTGGAATTGCACACATGGTGAAAATTTCCTGTCAATCGGACCAACGGTTGCAAAGAAAATCATATTTATTCTGTGCGGACAAACAGACAAACAAATGAAAAATCGGTCAGAGACCGAGGACTTGCCGGAATGTACATTTTTTTATCGGCCATTTTGGACAACTATGGCGGCCGAACCACGTGACCGATGACGTCATCATTATTTGGTTTCTAAACTAATTTATTCCTAGATTATGCTCAAGAAATTTCATCTTGATTGGATGAGGTTTTGTACTTGTCGAATGATGACGTCATAATGGAGGCACCTATGACATCATCATTAACATATTTTAATTCCCCATGGAGAGTTCTTTACAATCAGCCATGTCTCAATTTTTTCTATTCAGCACTTTCAGAGATATAGAGGTGCAAAGTTTTTCGATTTTTCCAAGATGGCGGCCGAATCACGTGACCTATGACGTCATAATTATCACTAGAAATTCTAGAGGTGGAGTTGCACCTATGGTGAAAATTTCCTGTCAATCGAACCAACGGTTGCAGAGAAAATCTAATTTATTCTGTGCGGACAACAAACAAACAAACAAACAAACAAACGGACTCAAATGCAATACCCTCTCCTCTGGCGAGGGTAATAATTAGTATAATATGTCAACCAAATTAGGAGTTGTCCCAAATGCTCCTTTTTCACTGACATCTTTCACTGGGAGGTGGGCACACCACTGCTATTCCCAGATTAACTGTTGTTGATCTCTTACCCCCAGCAAGCTGGTACCCATTTTGCCAACCTCAAAAGGATGACAGGCTGAGTCGACACATTTATTGTTATTTTGGCACCGCTGGAGTTTGAACTCAGAAGCCTAAGATCCTAAGTGAGATCGTAACTGTTAAGATCTTAACTGTTGGCCTTAACTGTTAAGCCACCACCACATACAAGGCTTTCATCCGCAGCTCAATGGAATACTGCTCTCCCCTCTGGGCTGGTGCTCCTGCCTCACACCTAGCTCGTCTTCACGCTGTTGAAACCAAAGCGTTCAGAATCATTGGAATCTCCCGCGATGAAGCTAACTCTAAGGGCCTCTCACTCGCTCACCGCAGGCAGGTTGGTGGTCTTTCCGTCTTCTACCGACTCCTCTCTGGCCTTGCTCCCCCAGTTCTGTCTGTGCTCTCTCACCCAAATATTCCTACAGGTTGCACAAGATCTGCCTGCAACCCTCTTATGGTTAAACTGCCAAAATCAAGACTCTCTGCTCACCTTCACTCTTTCATTCCTCTTTTCTCCTACCTCTGGAATAAACTCCCTCACTCTCTTCAATCCCACTCCTCCCTCCAGGTCTTTAAAACAGGTTCACCACCATCTCTTATCTTCCCCCATCCAAAACCTTGATCTTTTCTACCCCCGTTAATTCACCCCCAGATCCACTTTTTTTGAAATACCGACTTCTTTTCTTGAAGTCCTCGCAGTGTCCATGTGTTTTATACCTCTCCCACCCACCCCCTCATTCCCACACCTCCTCCCCCTAAGCCCTCTCCCTCCCTCCCACAGATCTTCCGTTGTCCCTGTTCTCTACTGTTGTACTTCTGTGCTTCCCTCTCTCTCCCCATCTTGTCTCCCGCTCCCTTTATTGTATGTTTTGTGTGTCCGTTTTTTTTGTGGTTAATGTTAGCTCTTGCATGAGCCTCGATCTTGTAAACAAACAAAAAAAAATGCAAGCAGAGAGGAAATTTGTCCATCTGCTAAGCTAATAGGAATTGAACAGAAAAAATGCATTGGAAGGCAAGACATTTGAGAGTGCAGTGGGCATTGAGAAATGAGTTTAACGGAAACTCATCGAGGACGTCCAGAAGTAACTAAATCGCGGGTTCGGTTGCATTGTGAAACCAAAATCCTCATGTAATTTCTGCGCATGACCGAATGCAACACAATGAGCCATGGGGAAAGGCTGAGCTTCGAGCTTCTGCCAGAATTTCCTGTACTGCATTTTGATTGCCATTAATGACAATGTTTGCTTCGGGTCCTCGAAGGACATCTCATCTATGCAATTGCAAAATGTCTCTTCTTTGGCTGTTTACCTTGATATCGGATCAATCGTTTTGCTATATTTGCCCGATTGCTTCATCCGATTGGCTTTTATGCCGATATGCCGATAAATTTCCTTTTATGCCGATTTGCTCTTCCGCCGATTGCTTCAAATAAAGTATTGGGTTGCCACGTGACAGAACTACTCGGTGCTTCTGCTTCCTGCTGTGGGGAATTACATGACGTCGTTTAGTCTTCGATTTAACTTCATCGTGGATTAAATACAAAACTTTGAACGAGAAAGAGCAATCAGAAATTGCAGTCCCTCGCAAGGACTTGTTTTGTGTGGTTTTATAGTACGTATTTTATAGACATACTCACACTTTAATTGTACCGTGCATACTTTATAGATGTAGTCGCATTCTAATTGTACCATACATACTTTATAGACATACTCCCCTTGTAATCTACTATATAAGCGAGCTGTTGGTCTGTCTGTGTGTCTGTGTGTCTGTCTGTGTCGCCATTTTTCTCAGAGATGGCTGAACGGATCTTAGTCAAACTTCCAGAGGTTCATCAGTGAGTGCCTGGGAGTGTTTTAGGGGAAAAAATAAAAATTAAAAAAAATTACGTTCGTTTTTTTGGATTAAAAAAAAATCTCTCCATAGTGCTGAAGCCTTTTTAATTAATGACACTTATAATTATATACAAGTACACATTCACATAAATAAATACAAAACACAAACATTTGAACACAAAAAATCAAACAATTCCAGAAGTGTACGAAGTTGGGAGTAAGGCTTCTTCTTCTTCCTGAACGTCATCATACTTAACTCAGAAACGTGATGAACGGCACATTCACCAGCATATATTCAACCACAAGGTAAAATGATGATTTGGATACAATTGCTTTTACCTTATATTTGCCCTCATTTCAAATACGTTAATGTTTCTTTTTCGCTTGAGCAACACCAGGTACTCCAGCTATAAACGCTTTTATACTTTACTCGGGGTACAAATACAAATACAACTTTTTCTGGGGGGTAAATACATATATATATATACACAACAACAACAACAACAACAACGTGCATTTTAAGGCCATTTTCCCTGCTAGAGCAGGGGTTAGCCTTGCGGCCCCCATGACGATCTTCTCCATTTTGCCATATTTTCTGCATCTCTCCTTGTTAACCCCCTTGCCCGCATTTCTTCTTCGACCATCCTTGCACTTTCATCCTTCCTCAACACATGACCAAACCATCTCAAACTGTTTCTCTTCACAGCATCCATCACAGGCTCTATTCCCATCATCTTTCGCAATTCATCATTTGTCTTCCTCTCTCTCAACGATACTCCGCACATCCACCGAACCATTCGCATTTCCACCCTTTCCAGCCTTCGTTGCTGCTCTACATTCATGACCCATGTCTCGCTCCCATAAATCATAACACTTCTCACACATGCAGCATACACCTTTCCCTTCAGCTTCAACGACACTCCCCTCCTAATATATATAAGTAGTGTAATAATGTTGCTTCTGGGACACCTCCGTTTAACATGGGAAATCCCTATCTAATGTCATTTACCCCCTTGTCTTTTTCAAAAATCATAAACACCTCTATTTCTCCCACCCTCATCTTTATGAACCTTTTGTCTGTAGTACCTATCCTTAATGTTGTTCATTAGACCACTCAAACACTACAAATATTTGTTTTCTCTTATAGACCTATCATCCTTCTTCTACATATCATCTGGCAGATTAATCTTTGACCCACTCAAACATTGACCCATTCACTTCCATATTAATTCTTTCCCTCCCTCATTGCCCCTAAACACCTCTATTTCTCTCACCCTGTTCTTTACGAACCTTCTAACCTTTTGACATGTTATCCTTATTCATTAGACCACTTAAACAATGGTCCTTCTGTGTGAACCTGTGATCCTTCTGACCTCATGGACCTTTTAACCTTTTACTCTTAATATCATCTGGTGAATATAACCCACTCAAACAACGACCCTACAAATATTTGTTTATGCGTGGGAAATAATTTAATTCTCCTACAACTCTCTTCACCATCTAATATATTAACAAAAAATATGTTTGAGTTTGGTTCTTTATTAAGATATTTTAACTGAGCTAAGATAAAATGGTAAACCTCCCTCAATGTTCTTGCTTGAGCGCCTCCAGTGCCACATACCATTTTTTGGTAAGCTCCGCCCACTTTTTGGTAAACCACGCCAATTTTTTACTAAGCCCCGCCCACTTTTTGTTAAGCCACGCCCACTTTTTACTAAGCCCCGCCCACTTTTGCTAAGCTCCTCCCACTTTTGCTAAGTCCCACCCACTTTATAAACTCTTCAGCATTGTATCATTTCCAGGTAATACATTACATCATTTTCAGGGAATTTCCATCACATCATTTCCAGTTAAGACACGCCCAGGGAATTTCCACAGGAAGACACACCCAGTCCTTATAAAAGGCACCGACCACACAGGCTTTTTCAAACACGCTTTCTGCTTCACTTGAGAATGGACTACTATGCCGAAATGGAATGGGATAACTTTGCTATTCCATGGAGTCCTACTACCTGTGTAGAACTCAACCTTCAGATTGATGAACTGGACTCGAACCTCTTATCAATGGAGGTAAGTTTGTTTATTTATTTATTTATTTATTTAATTTTTTTTTTTTTAAGATGAGACTCGTGTAAGAGTTAACAAAGTTTATTTTAATATTCATAGAGCTTGATTTATACAAATAAAAAATATTGTATTAAATTAATACATTGTTATTTTCTTTCACAGGAAATTGTATCTGAGATACGAAATGAAAATTCTGCTTTTAACACAACTTGGGATGAAGTTATTTTTTTGTTTGAAGACATTTTGAACAACCAAGACCCCCAGAACGAGTTCTACCTTGATGACCCAGCCAAAGAGTTATACCTTGGAGATCCACAAAATCCTGAAAAAGAGTTTTACCATGATGATACTTGTTGTGAGTTATCAAAACAAAACCCACTGAACAAGTTCTACCTTGATGAGCCAGAATACAAGTCATACATTGGAGACCCACAAATTTCTGAAAATTGGGAAAGGAGAGTTCTCCCTGATGGTCCGCAGTTATACTATGTGAGACACATCATAGAAACCCTAAAAAATTGGGCAAGGAGAGTTCTCCCTGATGGTCCGCAGTTATACTATGTGAGACACATCATAGAAACCCTAAAAAAATGGGCAAGGAGAGTTCTCCCTGATGGTCCGCAGTTATACTATGTGAGACACATCATAGAAACCCTAAAAAATTGGGCAAGGAGAGTTCTCCCTGATGGTCCGCAGTTATACTATGTGAGACACATCATAGAAACCCTAAAAAATTGTGAAATGGGAATTCTCCCTGATGGTCCGCAGTTATACTATGTGAGACACATCATAGAAACCCTAAAAAATTGGGAAAGGGAAGTTTTCCCTGATGGTCCGCAGTTATACTATGTGAGACTTATCACGGAAACCCCCAATATTTCTGAAAATTGTGGTTTTACCTTGGGGACTTGGAAAGATGGTTATATTTTTGGAGACTCGGAATGGGGGTTTTGTTTTGATGACTCGGAATGTGATACCTATCTTGGAGGCTCAACAGGAATGTGGTTATACCTTGGGAACTTGGAAAGTTGGTTTTATTTTGGAGACTCTACCTGTGGGGTTCCTCTTGGAGACTCTTTGGATTCTAAAGCAATGAACAATGTTCTTTATTTAATGACGCTTGATTTAAGCAATATCAAGAAAGTTCGAGGAAGAAAATGCTGGAAAATTCTTTCTTCCCATTTCTACTTCTTCAAACTTGAAAGCCTTGAAAGACAGAATTGGAGGAAGAGGAAAAAAAAGAAATACGTATTTAAAAAAAGAAGAAAAGAAAGATTATGTTAGGGTTTGGGTGGGATTTTGAATGTGAGGGTTAGGGATGGGGTTGGGTTAGGGATGGGGTTGGGTTAGGGTTGGGATTTTGAATGTGAGGGTTAGGGTTGGGGTTGGGTTAGGGATGGGATTGGGTTAGGGTTGGGATTTTGAATGTGAGGGTTAGGGATGGGTTGGGTTAGGGATGGGGTTGGGTTAGGGATGGGGTTGGGTTAGGGTTGGGATTTTGAATGTGAGGGTTAGGGTTGGGGTTGGGTTAGGGATGGGGTTGGGTTAGGGATGGGGTTGGGTTAGGGATGGGGTTGGGTTAGGGATGGGGTTGGGTTAGGGTTGGGGTTGGGTTAGGGATGGGGTTGGGTTAGGGTTGGGGTTGGGTTAGGGTTTGTATATTATTATGACTCACTCACACATACACACACACACAAAAGTTAAGCCCCAACTAAAAAGTTGTGGGATTCTGTGTTTGGGGTTCACAGATTTAAAAACGTATCCCCATTATACACACACAAAAGTTAAGCCCCAACTGGAAAGTTGAGGGATTCTGTGTTTGGGGTTCACAGATTTAAAAACGTATCCCCATTATACACACACAAAAGTTAAGCCCCAACTAAAAAGTTGTGGGATTCTGTGTTTGGGGTTCACAGATTTAAAAACGTATCCCCATTATACACACACAAAAGTTAAGCCCCAACTAAAAAGTTGTGGGATTCTGTGTTTGGGGTTCACAGATTTAAAAACGTATCCCCATTATACACACACAAAAGTTAAGCCCCAACTAAAAAGTTGTGGGATTCTGTGTTTGGGGTTCACAGATATAAAAACGTATTCCCATTACATTTTATTTATTTATTTATTATTTTCAAGGGTATTATCTGCTTACTTGTGTTTTTTGTAATTCTTGCGAGTAAAATGAACCCAAGATTTCTTCTCCATTTAAATCATATAATTTGTAGGTCCAAGGGACTGTATCCATTACATCAATGATTTTAAATAATTCACGAGTCCATTTTTGTGTATAACCTTTCTCAAAATGGCTTTTCCATTTGTATATCCTTACCATATCACCAACTTTGAACTTGGGCTTTCTCAAATTAATCTCCTTTTCATATTCTAATTTTGTAAATGTTTCTGATGGTTTTGATTTTGTTGATGAATGAACTGTATTATTGTAATTATCTACAATATCCTGAATTAAATACACCCATTTTTGAGAACCGAGTTGTGTGAATTTTTTATATAATTTCTCTTTCAAAGTACGATTAAAACGCTCAATAACAACTGCCTTTCCTTCATTAAAGGTGCTGTATAATTTAATACCCTTCCCCTTAAGAAATTTCATGAATATTTTGTTGTAGAACTCTGTTCCCTCATCGGTCCACAGTTTCTTTGGTTTTCTTTTATCCCTATCAAATATTAGCTTAAAGGCTAACATTAAAGTATCACCCCTTTTATTTTTTAAAGGGACAACCCAGACAAATCTACTCCTCAAATCAATAACGGTTAAAGCATACCTGTATCCCTTATCATTATTTAGTTCGATTAAATCAGCGGACCATATGTGGTCAGTGTATTTAGAATAAACTTTCCTTCTTTTAAACTTTGTGATTATAGGTTTATGTAATTCATTAGCCAAAAGCTCCTCAGTCTTGATAACATCATTGGAGTTTAATAGTTTTTTGGGAAATAACCAAGACCAAGTTTCAATTTAACACTTATCATTTTTTTCACAATAAACCTATCAACTTTCTCTCTCAATGTCGGATTTCGTATCAAAGACAAATTATACAACATTTCTCTGTCTGCTTCATGTTTTTCATCCAATGTGGTGGTATCCCCATAAGCAATATCATGCTTCATACACACTTCATCAACCCTATTTTTTGGTCTGGACCAAGGTTTAGGATTGTCAACCTCATCTAATCTTTTATCCAAGTTTGTTCCTGGACCACAGAAAGAATACCCTGGAAGGTGTAATTCTCCTGGAATTCCAGTTGTTGTAAATTTACTTCCTGACAGAAACTTTTGTATATCTCCTCCTCTTTTAGGTGAGATGAATTGGCACTTTTTAGAGCCACACACTTGACATATTCCTTTTTGATAAACTCTATTATTTTTAGCTTTAACATAAGAGATATTTTTAGATTTAGTTTTCTTTTTACATTTGAGACAATAACTCATATTTATTTATCAGAAAAATTCCGACAGAGTATCAAAACCTTTTTGGTTTTTAACATATACATTTCAATCTTTATTTTTAAAACATAAAGAATCCTAAGGATTGCCTTCACTCTCTCCTCCATTTATTTACAAATAAAACTAACTAAAGTCAATTACACCAACATCATCAACTATATAATCTTTTCCTTCTTCTTCTTCATCACCACTTTCTCGTTTAAACCTCCTCCCTGAAATTGTAGTAAAGGTTGTTTCCATTCTTTCAAATAATATTTTCCTGAGAATTTGAATTTCTTTATTTTCCTCCTCAGTGCGTTGAGTTTGATTTATTTGCAGTAATACCTTAAATCTTTTATAAATCTCACTGATTTCCATCTTTTTATATTTTTCCTCCCTCTCTCTTTGCTCCCTTTCCTCCCTCTCCTCCTTCTCCTTTTTCTCCCTCTCCTCCTCCTTTTTCTCCCTCTCCTCCTCCTTTTTCTCCCTCTCCTCCTTCTCCTCCCTCTCCCTTTCCTCCTTCTCCTTTTTCTCTCTTTCCTCCTTCTCTTCTTCAACTCCTTCCTCATTCCTTGCTACCCTTGAGTTTGAACCCCAAAGAATATTATACATATACTCATCTGGATTTTGAGATATTCTTGTATCTATAATTATTTTTCTCATAATAGGATACCAATAAGATTTGTTGACGATTTCTAAAAGAGTTTTATATTTCATAACTTTGAGAAGTTCATTTTTATTTAATATTTTAAACAAGTCTCTATTTGTGGGTTTAACAATATCAGTATAAGGCCAGTTTTTAATGACAAAATTCCCATGTATATGCTCCAAATCATAAGGTATGTAATACCGAGCACCCTTTTCTTGTAGGTATCCTTGAATACAAAAATTATAATTCTCTTGTAGTCTTCTTCCTGCCATTTATGTATCAGAAATATATGTGAGATTAATATTATGACAGGTAATACCACCCCATCTTCCCACTACCAAATCGGTTTGTATTCCTCGGCTTTCTATCCTTATCTCATTACCTTCCTTCTTTGTCATGCGAACCATCGCTATACTATCATATATTTTTCTTTTCTTAAAATAACGTATTTGTTGTTTACTAATTGTACTTCCACATAAATCCTTATCCTCACCAAGTGGATAATATTCTTCTTTACGAGACTGATTTAAATCATGTAGGTCTTCTATGTTTATTGAAAAAGACCAATTATACCCTAAATCAGGCATATCATACCCCCATTTATTAATTCGCATATTAACTAAATGTCCTTCTTTATAAAATTCAATTGTAAGCAGGTAGTTAAATTCAATGAGGAAAGGTGTATGGTCAGTATAACCAGGTGTTGTGGTTGTAAATTTTACTTCTTTCACAAAACGTGCTGTTTTCTTTAAAAATATATATTGTGATAAATCACTTAATCTAATTAAGTCATTCGCATCTGTAGGGTTTGGATAATTGATTAATTTATAAGTATTCTTCATATTAATATTTTTACTTACACTATATTTTTGTCGTTCAGCCTGTGCCTTTGTATAATAATTTGATAAATCAATATCCTGAGAGGATTTTCCAAAGATAGAACCATCTTTTCCAACATAAGTCATTTATATTAGATTAAAAATGATATCATAAAAATTTTCATTATTGTTGAGTTGAAATAATACATATAAACATAATTGACCACAACATTTAGAATTAATTTCTTGAACTTGAAATGTTTGATAAACACCATTCTGTAAGAATTGTATTACTTCAACAGGTGGTGGCATACCATAACTATCAAAATAATATTTATCCTGACTATTATGAATACAAACCCAATGAGAACCATTCTGTGTGTCTAAATTCATAATAATATTCTTTGTATTCTTATTTATATGTATTAATTCATCTCTCATACAGATTACCACATTATCAATTTTTAGTGTTTTACAATACTTGGCTAGTTCTATATTTGACGTTGTATTCTTTCCAAATTGTTTAAACCATTTATCCATTTATTTATGAGAAAGATACAATCCATTACCCCGTTTAGTTAGTTTAACACCCGCTTGAGCGATAGAGGAAAGCATATCACCAACCAACAATCTAGCTTTATCAGGTAGACTTTCAAGTTTTTGAGCAAAATCTACAATTACACCACTTCCACTAATTTGTTTCTCCAACTCCTTGTTATGTCTTTCCAATTCTTTTTGAGCTTTTAGTTGTGCCTTCCTTTCGTTAGCAGTTTTTACCGCTGCTGAAATACCACCAGTCAATGCTCCCGCCGCACTTAAACCAGCAAATAAAGGAATTAGAAACGGGAGAAATCCTCCTCTTGACTCGTCTATTGAATATTTCTTTAACATAGGTTTCGTCATTTTAATTTTAAGTGATCCAACATCATTTAGTGTTTTTACTTGTGTGTGTGTGAGTAAAACATCAATTCTTACAGCTCCTTTTCTTTGAATTGTATTAACATTAATAATACAAGGCTTTTGATTTTGAATACAAGATGTTAATTTATTAAGATTGATTTGATTAACATATACCCCAACCATTTATTTATGAGAAAAAACCTATGTGATATTAATCATAACACCATTATCTGTATTAATCTGTAATTCTGTTTCCTCCAAAAGCAAACAATATGCATTAACCTCTTCACTCTCCCCTCTTTCAATGTATAGAGAAGTATCCACTCGATTAGACTTTATAGTTTCCTTTTGAGAACTCAGGTCAATTGCGTAGATTGTATAAAGTTTTTGAAACGCAACCATATCCAAAATAGGATCATTATTACCATTACTTTCACACACCTTTTGGTAGGACTTGTAGGCTTCCGCATAATCATTTTTTTCCCAATCAATTTCCAATCTATCTCGCGGATAAAATGTGCCATCAAGAGAAACCCGAAGTTGTTTCACCTTTGCATTATCACTCAGGGCATTATTCTTATTAGTACCGTCCTCTCCATCTGGTTTTTTAAAAATGAGCCAGAGGTATCGTGGCTTTCCTTGAAGAACACCTAAATTCCAAGTGTAGGTAGTGTGTTCCAGTTTAACGTGTTGACATCTTCTTTTAAGGTATGATACATTTAGCGGTTTCTTTGAGTTAAGTCTTCTATTTAACATCTCTTCCGTTTTAAGATTAGGAGTATATTCACTGATATACCAACACAAATCATTAATAACAAATTTATTATTTTCTCCAAAAGCATTTTCATCCCCAAAAAGCAATCTATTTACATTATCATTCCTTTGTAGTTGAAATCTAATTTTAAGCCCATACAAAACTTTATCATAATCACAAAATCCAAATATACCTTTCAGAGGTACTGCTACGGTAAAACTATTCTCAGCTTTTGCGTCATCATTATACATTGACTTCCTTTGACTATAACCAGGGTCTGCGTTTGTACCCGTTGACATATCAGGAATAAAACCCTCAACAGCTCCCTTACCCATTCTATCACTAAACGAATATAGTGTAAATTTCATCATTTCAGATGTAGCAGAGACATAATCAACCGCTTCAACCTCTTGTGTTCCAATATACAGGCGGACACTGTCAAACATTTTCCAGAAGAAATCATTTACGAGTGTAGCATTAGTATTATTCGCAGCCTTAGTGAATTTAAATTTACACAGCAAGAAACTATCAGCTATATTCAAGTAAGTTTGTTGATTATTTATTTCAAAACTTTTTGTTCCGTTTGAATTCCAGTCTGTTCCTGTTATAGCATTTACCTTAAAATAGTCTTCCTTTTTAGTGGAGTTTGAAATGATAATCGTATCATCCAAATCATAGATACTATCAATCGCTTCCATACTTGTATTTATATAGCATTAAAATTGTTGAAACCCTGACCCAAGTATTTTAATGATTTTTTGTCGTTCTTGTGAAGATAGTTGAGTTTTACCTTTTTTTATTTCTTTGATTGCTTGTAATTTATGAGACTCCTTTTGAGCATCTTTTATACTCTTTATAGCACCCGCAACGGAGCCCACGGCAGAAGCAGTTGAACCAATTAGGTCTTTATGTTTAAGGATGGTTGAACCAATACCCATTAGAGTATCAATTATCCCATCTCCTTTATTTCGAAATTGATGACCTACACCTCGTTGTCTCTTAGGTTTATAGTATCCTCTACCCACATACCTTGTATAGTCTGGTGAAAGGAACATGCCCTCCCCTGTAATTATTTTATATTTTCCCAACTCGTGTTTTCTCACAATAACCATTATTTATTTATTGAAAAACTTCACGTAGGTGAATTCTGATGGATATAATTTCATCATTAAAGGATATCATACGATTATCTTGGTCGGTTATCCTAAAATTTACTCTGTATATGGTTTTTCCTGACACAGGTAAATAGACAAGATTTTTTGGTTCCATATTAAATTTATAACCAATCGGGGTTGAGTATGCACTGAATGAAAATATTGTATTTGTTCTTATTCCATCGTTATAAGCACCATCAATCAAATCACAATGAATTAATACTGAATTTATACCGGAGGATATTTGGATAACATTATCACTGTAAAACGTCCCGTTATTTTCAATCTTTTTTGAAGAGAAACCCAATAGCTCTCTAAACGAATTTTCAATCGTGAAATCAACTTTATAATTATTTTTAAGTTTAATAGTTGATTTTGAAGTGTGTTTTTGAATATCTATTACAATATTTTTTGGTTCATCACCTTTTTCTTTCATAAGGCGAGAGACTTCTGAAGATATTTGAGAAATCTCGTAAGCTCCAGGTGAAACGGTTATAGTTTTATATCCACTTCCTGGATTATAACTAAACTTGTTGTTTTTCTCTGTGATATTAAAAAGGGTATTGTAAGTTTCCATTGACAACAAAGATGCCTCATATGAGGTAAGGGGGTCAAGTTGTAGTGGGTAAGGGAATGAAGCTGTGTAATCGCTCGTTGTGAAATTAAAACTAAGAATTGTGCTTCTCATCTTATTTAATATCTAATAAAATATCTTTGTATTGACATTTATTAATTATTTTCATGTTCATCAACTGATCTAAAATGGCTGAGGATTCATTAAAACAATTGTTGTTTCCAGCCTTCTTACTACCTAACAACAATAATAGCCTATTAACTAATTGTGATGGGTCATTTGGAAGAAAACTAACACCCGAACCAAGCTTACTTAAAGCATCAATAATATGTTTCTCCTTCTCATTCTTCTTACTTTTACCAGCAACAGAAACTCCATAATCAAGTGCATTTAGCAACTCAATATATACCCTATCTTCCTCTCTTTCCATATCAAGTGGTTCCTCAAAATATTTTGAACCGCTGAATCCGGGGTTTGTTAGAAGAAACATTAATCTTGGAGTTAATTTAACATTTGGTTGAGTAGAACTCAAGAACATCAATTCATCATTAAATATCAATACCTTTTCTTCCACAAGATGAAACACTGCTGGTTCTTCTGTTGGAATGAGACCTGCTCTGGTTTTTGAACCCGCCGAATATTCATTGTTTTGAAGAGCTTCCACAACATAATTAGGGGGTTGATTTACCTCCTCAAGTTTCCGAAATAATCCCTCGTCATCATATTCTAATTCACCAAGTTCTTGTTTTGTTATCTGACTAAAATCTTTGAGCATTTGAAGTTTTTTCGGAGTAAATTCTACCGTGGGAACTGTAGGTGAGTGTTGAGTTTTCAAAAGTGGTTTAAAGAATTTCTCTTGTTTTCTTTCAAAGGCTTCTTCACCAGTTAGTTTCTGTCTCCGTTTCTTCTTTATCTCTTCCTGTTGTTTAACAACTTTTGAAACTAATTGTTGATGTTCCTTAAACTTTCTTTCTCTTTCTTCGGTATTCATTTTCTGTATTTATTTATTGAAAAATATCATTTAGTATCTCATCTTGTTTCACAACAATATATTTATATTTTCCAATCGTGTGTTTCATATAATTTTCAAATTCTTTTTTACTACATAACGTAGAGCAATTATCTCTCCAAAAATTATTTACATCTATTGAATTTAACTTAAATAAAATAAAAGTATTGGCATTGTTTCTTATTGAGCGTCGAGGGAGTTGAAAATATGATTGACTAAGATATATACAATTACAAGAAGAATGTCTCCCTCTTGTATAGTAGCTATCCATTACTGTTTGGTTTCTCTCATTAACACAATCATCAAAGATGACAAGGTTCTTTTTTGATTTATCTAAATCTTGAGGTGAAGGTATATCATCCGTATTATCACTGAGAATACAAGTTATGGGTTTCGATTTTGATTTCTGTGTATCACAAAATAATTGTATTATATCATCAATATTATAATCATTTAGTTTGTTTTGAAGTTTAAATAAACCGATAATGTCTTCCTTTTTAAGACCCGCATTAAAACCCTGTGAGAGTAGTTGATACTCGGGTTGAAAACTTGACTTTGTAAAAATTATTAAATTATCATAATCTAAAAAATTAGAACCAAGGAGCATCTTTAAAAGTAAACAGGTTTTTCCACATCCGCTTGAACCAACTATTAGACATCTCAATGAATTTGGAATGTTTTTATGGTTATTAAATTTTATCTTATTTTCCCAAACGGGTAAAAAATCATTCATTTATATATTTGGAAAACAAGTTATCCAACTTTTTTTGAGCTATTTGAGAAACTCTATATTTTATCCTGAGTTCGGGTTTAATTTCAAAATAATCCATTATTTTATTTATATAGTATCTTGTATTAACATTTCCATTAAAATTATTTTGAATAATAAATATCATTAAACCCTTATACATTTCCTCAATACAATTAGTCTCTTCCCTTGAAAGAAATGGTGTATTATCATCACAATACTTAACATTCATCTCTCTTATTAATCTTGTAAAGTAATTCATTTTTGGTTCTAATTTAAAAGAGTTATATATTTTTTTATATTTCTTATTATCATTAATTAAAATTAAATCACAGAAAATACATTGTTTATATGAATCCTCATCATTAAGCCCCACTCTATCACAAGCCGGACAATTCTCTAATTTATCATATGGAGAGTCTGGAAATTCTAAATATCCTTCAGAACTTATCATATTTATGTGGTAAATTTTTACTTAAACTAAACGCAAGTTTATTCATTAATAAATACAATGTTTCAAAGCACAAAAGACAAATTTCAATCAATCTCTACTTCGGTGGAAGATATAGAAAAATATGTCAAAGATGTTAAATTGAACAAAGATAAATATGGAAATTTTTGGGTAAAACCAGTTATGGAAAATAACATGAGCCCCTCTATTTCATTTAAAGGAAGAGCTCTAACTATACCTGGAAAGACATCCATTAAAGTAAATCTAACAAAAGTTTCTCCTCTACTCCTGGCAATTTATTCAAAGCTTGAAAAAGTGATTGACCACGATACTTTGAAAAAGAATGATAAGACCATTAATAATTCTAGAGGAGACATTTGTATTTTCTTTAATAATCCAAAGGGTGTAGATCTAAGTAAAATGAATGATGTTAATATTTCTGGTGAAATGTCATTTCGTTCTATGATAGTTAGAGATTATTTAAAGATAACTTTTGATATAAAAATTGTAGAGATTGAATCTGTTAATGAAAGAAAGTATATAGATATTGATGGGAATATTTTTCTTGCTAATTAAATATGAGTCAATACAGCAGTGAAGATTTTACTATTTCATTGAACTCAGACGATAGTGATGATAGTATTTCATTGAACTTGGACGATGGTGATGATAGTATTTCATTGAACACAGATGATAGTTATGATACTAATAGTTTGTGCTCAAATGATAGTTATGAGAGTAGCTTTATTGATGACTCTGAGTATGATTCTGAGTATTCATGTGATAGTTATGACTTAGATGATTCTGAGTGAAAAAGTGTTTTAGTTTAAGCACAGCGATATATATAAAACGGAGCTGTAAAGCTCAAAAGTGTTTTATTTTAAGCACAGTGATATATATAAAACACCACGTTTTCTCACGCTATAAATATGGTTTATTGTGATACTTGCGAGAAGGAAGTAAAATATTATAAACAACATATTCTCACCGCAAAACATACATACAACATTTTAAACAAACTTTCCCCTCTTCCACCTGAAACAAAACACTGTTCTACATGTAATAAAAATATCCTCAAGAAAGGCTTCAAAATACATCTTAAAACAAATCTACATTTATCAAATTTTATCACAACTAAAAACTCTGATGGAGCATTCAAAGGACATATTAAAATAAGAGTCTTTAACTTCAAACCTCCTGAACCAGAGTCTATAGTTGATGCTGTAGAAATAGTTAAACCTGCTGTTCAAACGTTGATTGAAAAAACACTAAAGGAAATGAAACCACTTAAATTTTATATGGGAGTAAAATTAGAAATGACAAAGGATGAAGGAGTTATAGATGCACCATACATGAGAACTGAGCCACACTTTATATCTTCATATCAAGATTTTAAAACATCAGGAGTCTATGATGAACTTATTAAACAAGAGCAAGATGTGGATAATTCAATCGTAGGAAGTGGATTCAATATAGGAAAAATTATTTACATAGACATTCATATTCTTAAATCAGATCCTCTAAAAGCTTCTTCTTACATTGATTTACCCAGTGTTATCAAAAATAGAAAAGCAGTTATCAATATCAAAAATAAAGACAATAAATGTTTTCTCTGGTCTATTTTAGCACACTTACATCCTCCACATTTTCATGATGAAAGAGTATCTCATTATAAAAAATATGAGAATACATTAAATACGAAAGATCTAAAGTTTCCGATGACTTTAAATGATATTCCTAAATTTGAAAAGATGAATAATTTATCAGTTAATGTTTATGGTCTAACAGAAACAAACAACATTCAGGTTTTAAAGCTTTCTGACAATTGTAAACAAACTCATATTAATCTTCTATATTTTAATTCAGACGAAAATTCACATTATACATACATCAAAGATATTGCTAAATTAATAAAACCACAAGTCTGTAAGAGAACAAATAAAATATATATTTGTTTGCGTTGTCTTAACTTCTTCAATTCACAAGAAAGATTAGATAAACATTCAAATTATTGTGGCGAACATAAATCAACGGTAATCAATATGCCTAAAGAAGGCTCAAAGATCACATTCAAAGATGAAAATAAAAAGATCAAACATCCATTTGTTATATATGCTGATTTTGAAAGTATTTTAGAAAAAATTGATACTGCTTCTCAAGATCCAAAAGAATCATACACAAATAAATATCAAAAACATACTCCTTGTGGTTTTTGTTATTATATCAAATCATCCGTTGGTGATAAATATAACAAGTTAGAGATGTATAGAGGCTCAAATACCCCAGAGGAGTTTGTGAAACGACTAGAAAAAGACTGTGTTCGATTAACCAAGATAATGAGAGAAACCAATAAACCAATGTCCTTAACAAGTAAAGAAAAAAGGGAATTTATAAAAAACAATGTCTGTCATATTTGTGAGGAGAAAATTGGTAAAGGTCTAAAGGTTAGAGACCATTGTCATCTCACTGGTAAATATAGAGGTCCGGCTCATCAAAGTTGTAATATTAATTATCAACTCCCCTCTTTCATTCCTGTCTTTCTTCATAACAACGCTCATTATGATACACATCTATTTATCAAGGAACTCTCAAAGACTTCTGGAAGTATCTCAGCAATTCCAAACACGGATCAGAAATACATTTCATTCACAAAAACAATTCACACATCTCCTATTACTCATATCAGATTTCTTGATACATTTAAATTCATGGCAAGTCCATTGGTTAACTTGGTTCAAAATCTAAAAGAGTTTCCATGTCTTTCAGAGTATTTTTTAGATAAAGATTTTCTAACACAAAAGGGAATTTACCCCTATGACTATATGGACTCATTTGAGAGATTCAATGAAACACAACTTCCTTCAAAAGAAAATTTCTATAACAAATTAAATAATAGTCATATATCTGATAAAGATTATGTACACGCACAAAATGTTTGGGAAAAATATAACATCAAGAATCTTGGCGAGTATCACGATTTGTATCTCAAAACTGATGTGCTTTTATTGGCCGATGTATTTGAAGCCTTTAGATCTGTTTGTCGCACTGGATATGGATTGGATCCTGCTCACTACTACACAGCACCTGGATTGGCCTGGAGTGCGATGTTGAAAATGACAAAACAAGATTTGGATTTGATAACCGATGTTGATATGCTTTTGATGATTGAAAAGGCAAAAAGAGGTGGAATTTCACAAGTCTGCTCGAGTAGATACGCAAAAGCAAATAACAAATATCTTCCAAATTATGATCCAACGAAAGAGAGTTCTTACTTGATGTACTATGACGCGAACAACCTGTATGGCTGGGCAATGTCTCAGGCTCTTCCTTATGGAAAACTTAGATGGGTAAAGGAAAAAGACTACAAAAACGTTTTACAAGATGTATGTATCTCTACACAAAAAGAATTGGATGAAGAAAAAGTTGGTTATTATTTTGAAATTGATTTAAAATATCCAGAGGAACTCCATAACCTACACAAAGATCTCCCATTTGCTTGTGAGAAAGCAAGTCCAAAGAAAGAATGGTTGAGTGATTATCAACGATCGTTTGATATAGGTGAATCAACAGAAAAATTACTTACTACATTATATAACAAGAAAAATTATGTTCTACACCAAAGAAATTTGCGACAATATTTATCAAAAGGTCTAAGAGTAGAGAAGATCCATAGGGTTCTAAAGTTCAATCAAAGTCATTGGTTAAAGGGGTACATTGATTTTAATACACAAAGAAGAACAGAGTCAAAAACAGATTTTGAGAAAGACTTTTATAAATTGATGAATAATGCGGTCTTTGGTAAGACTATGGAGAATGTGAGGAAAAGACAAAATATCAGACTATCAACATCTTGGGAACAAGCATCAAAATTAATTAATAGACCGAGTTTTACTCGAGCTGAGGTCTTTACTGAGAACTTTTGTGCGATCCATTTGATTAAAGAGAGTATTGAAATGAACAAACCTATTTATATTGGAACAACAATTCTTGATTTACCAAAGTCATTAATGTATGATTACTTTTATAATAACTTGAGGAAGAAATATCAAAATGATGTTAATCTACTTTATATGGATACAGATAGTTTTATTTTGAAAATTAATACCAACGATGTTTATTCAGACATGAAAAGAGACATTAATATCTATGACACGAGTAATTACAGTCCAGAGAGTGAGTTGTTCTCTTCTAAAAATAAAAAGGTGATTGGAAAGTTCAAGGATGAATTAGGAGGAAATGTTATGAGTGAATTTGTGGGATTGAGGTCAAAGGCTTATGCTTATAAATACATTGTGAATAACGTTGAAAAGACTGATAAGAAGTTAAAAGGTGTAAAGAAAAATGTTATTAAAGAAACAATAAACTTTAAGGATTATTATAACTGTTTAACAACAAAGAAAGAAGAGTTTAGAAAGATTAATGGAATAAGAAGTTATAAACATCAATTATATTCAGAAGAGATAAATAAGAAAGCATTGGGGGCTTTTGATGATAAGAGGTTTATTTTAGAAAATGGAATTGATAGTCTCCCTTATGGTTATATAAGTATATAAGTGATAAGATATATATATAAGTGATAAGATATATATAAGTGATAAGATATACATAAGTGATAAGATATATATAAGTGATAAGATATATATAAGTGATAAGTTAAAAAGGGGGGGGGGTTGGGGATTTTAACGGGCTACCGCCGCCTTTTTTACTATTATATAAATGATAGAACCAAGTATCAACCAGACTAAAGAGTGGAGGTGTAATCAACCTTGGTATATAAATGGAAAACATAATGAATGTGAAAAATATCAAATAGGTATAATTGAAAAGGCAACTGGTAAAAAAGTTCACAAAACAAATAAGAGAATTAATTTAAATACCGGTGAATTGGGTAAAAAAGATGGAAATATTTTTGAGTGGACGGAAAACTTTGATGGTTGTCAGGAAAATATATACTTTAATTTAAAAATGGTATGTGGCACTGGAGGCGCTCAAGCAAGAACATTGAGGGAGGTTTACCATTTTATCTTAGCTCAGTTAAAATATCTTAATAAAGAACCAAACTCAAACATATTTTTTGTTAATATATTAGATGGTGAAGAGAGTTGTAGGAGAATTAAATTATTTCCCACGCATAAACAAATATTTGTAGGGTCGTTGTTTGAGTGGGTTATATTCACCAGATGATATTAAGAGTAAAAGGTTAAAAGGTCCATGAGGTCAGAAGGATCACAGGTGTTTAAGTGGTCTAATGAATAAGGATAACATGTCAAAAGGTTAGAAGGTTCGTAAAGAACAGGGTGAGAGAAATATAGGTGTTTAGGGGCAATGAGGGAGGGAAAGAATTAATATGGAAGTGAATGGGTCAATGTTTGAGTGGGTCAAAGATTAATCTGCCAGATGATATGTAGAAGAAGGATGATAGGTCTATAAGAGAAAACAAATATTTGTAGTGTTTGAGTGGTCTAATGAACAACATTAAGGATAGGTACTACAGACAAAAGGTTCATAAAGATGAGGGTGGGAGAAATAGAGGTGTTTATGATTTTTGAAAAAGACAAGGGGGTAAATGACATTAGATAGGGATTTCCCATGTTAAACGGAGGTGTCCCAGAAGCAACATTATTACACTACTTATATATATATACACACATATCCTAATATATATATATATATCCTAATATATATACTGAAACGCAAAAGAAACTTACCACCTTTGAAACCTTTAAATATCAACAATAACACTGCGTGTAGGAAATGTGTGAACTTATTTGTGGACAATAGTGTCCTCACTATCAGACAAAACGGTCACGGATGGTCACTTGAACCTTCAATGGTCACTTCGTAGCACAGCTGTTGAACAGCCGTTTTGACTGTCAGTGATTAGCCAAGGGGTACGGGATGATTTTAATGAGCTGCACGTGATGTCTTGATATTGGCTTTAAAAAGGCCAGTGCAAAATGGGCATTTCAATCAACATGCCACGATTGTCAAGGGATCAACGGCAGCGTGCCCTGGGCATGCTGCAAGGCGGACTGAGCTACCGTGAGGTGGCACGTCGCCTTGGCTGTTCACACCAGACGATATCGGCCCTGGTGGACAGAGACACCCTCCACAACTCTGCAGATGACAGACCTCGATCAGGGAGGCCAAGAGTCACCACTGCAAGGCAGGACAGGCAGATGGTCCAAAGTCACCTGCGGGATCAATTCCGTCCAGCATCCCGCAATGCGGCAGAAACTCCGGGGCGTGCAAACCCACGGATCTCCAATGATACTGCACGAAGACGACTGCATGACTATGGTCTGACTGCCAGAAGACCATCCAGAGGCCCCGTGATGACGGCTGCCCATCCCCGCAACCGACTGTTACAATTACAAAATTGTAACAGTTCAAAATAAAACAAACCAACAATTGCTAATTGAAACATTGGCATTTTATTGATGACATGTCAAGTTTTTGACCAAGATACACCATCTCATCAGTTTGTTCTACAGTACAGAACAGCACAGGGTGCAATGTCAGTCCCCTTTCAATAGCGTGTGTGGCAACCATTGTTTTGGATACAGGCAGTGCATCGTCGGCGTATACTGCCTACCTCTGGGCTGGTGCTCCTGCGTCACACCTAGCTCGTCTTCACGCTGTTGAAACCAAAGCGTTCAGAATCATTGGAATCTCCCGCGATGAAGCTAACTCAGAGGGCCTTTCACTTACTCACCGCAGGCAGGTTGGTGGTCTTTCTGTCTTCTACCGACTCCTCTCTGGCCTTGCTCCCCCAGTTCTGTCTGTGCTCTCTCACCCAAATATTCCTACAGGTTGCACAAGATCTGCTGGCAACCCTCTTATGGTTAAATTGCCAAAATCAAGACTCTCTGCTCACCTTCACTCTTTCATTCCTCTTTTCTCCTACCTCTGGAATAAACTCCCTCACTCTCTTCAATCCCACTCCTCCCTCCAGGTCTTTAAAACAGGTTCACCACCATCTCTTATCTTCCCCCATCCAAAACCTTGATCTTTTCTACCCCCGTTAATTCACCCCCAGATCCACTTTTTTTGAAATACCGACTTCTTTTCTTGAAGTCCTAGCAGTGTCCATGTGTTTTATACCTCTCCCACCCACCCCCTCCTTCCCATGCCTCCTCCCCCCAAGCCCTCTCCCTCCCACGGATGGATTGATGCTGGATTCTGTCCCACTCAGTCCTCAATGTCTGAAGCAGCTCTGCCCGTGTCCTGGCCCTGCCAACTACGCGTCTCCCAAGCTCATCCCACAGGTGCTCTATGGGATTCAGGTCAGGGGAGAGCGCAGGCCACTGCATGGTGTTGATGTTCTCGCCTTGGAGAAATGCAGTGGTAAAGCGAGCAGCATGGGGACGAGCGTTGTCATGCTGAAAGGTTCTCAGTTCTGGGTGGTCTAGCAGGAATGGCAGCAGATGAGGTCGCAGGATGTTATCCACATACCGCTGGGCGTTAAGATTCCCATCCACAACCACCAGTGGCGTCCTGTACCGGCCTGATATGGCGGCCCACACCATCACACTTGGGCCACCCCACCTGTTGGCCTGACGCACGCAACAATCGGCATATCGCTCGCCAGTTCTTCTCCAGACACGCTCACACCCATCAGGACTGTCCACACAGAACCTTGACTCATCGCTGAAAGCGACCTCGTTCCACTGCGCCAAGGTCCACCGCTGATGCTGCTGGCACCATCTCTGTCGGTTGCGGCGATGGGCAGCCGTCATCACGGGGCCTCTGTATGGTCTTCTGGCAGTCAGACCATAGTCATGCAGTCGTCTTCGTGCAGTATCATTGGAGATCCGTGGGTTTGCACGCCCCGGAGTTTCTGCCGCAGTGCGGGATGCTGGACGGAATCGATCCCGCAGGTGACTTTGGACCATCTGCCTGTCCTGCCTTGCAGTGGTGACTCTTGGCTTCCCTGATCGAGGTCTGTCATCTGCAGAGTTGTGGAGGGTGTCTCTGTCCACCAGGGCCGATATCGTCTGGTGTGAACAGCCAAGGCGACGTGCCACCTCACGGTAGCTCAGTCCGCCTTGCAGCATGCCCAGGGCACGCTGCCGTTGATCCCTTGACAATCGTGGCATGTTGATTGAAATGCCCATTTTGCACTGGCCTTTTTAAAGCCAATATCAAGACATCACGTGCAGCTCATTAAAATCATCCCGTACCCCTTGGCTAATCACTGACAGTCAAAACGGCTGTTCAACAGCTGTGCTATCCGTGACCGTTTTGTCTGACAGTGAGGACACTATTGTCAACAAATAAGTTCACACATTTACTACACGCAGTGTTATTGTTGATATTTAAAGGTTTCAAAGGTGGTAAGTTTCTTTTGCGTCTCAGTATGTATCTACAGTCACGTGAAAAGGTAAGTACACCCCACGTAAAGTTTTGACTTTTTCAACATATTTCAACATACAGCTATTTGATCTTCATTTCAACAATATTGATAGATAAAGGTGATATAATATAACAAATATCATGAAACATTTACATTTTGTAGTCCATTGTATAATTTAAATAAACATAAATGCAAATTTCACATGTGGAAAAAGTAAGTACACCCCTACATTTATCACTCCTTCAAATACCTAAAATTAGAATCATGTGCACCAACTCAGGTGCAAATGATTAGAACATCATTAGAGAGGATCTTGGAGGAACCTGTCTTATTTAAACCTCAGACATTTCGTTTGGTTTGCTCTTTGTTGTTGAAGTGTGCGGCGTCACCATGCCTAAATCAAAAGAGCTCTCTGAGGCATTCAGAAAGAAGGTTATAGATGCCTACGAGTCTGGGAAGGGATTTAAAAAGATCTCCAAACAATTTCAAATCAATCATTCGACTGTCCGGAAGATCATCTACAAGTGGAGAAGATTCCAAACAACTGCCAACTTGTTCAGGCCAGGCCGCCCCAGCAAGTTCAGCCCGAGAGCAGACCGCAAGATGCTGAAAGAAGTCTCTAAGAACCCCAGAAAGTCATCACGGGACCTCCAGGTAGCTCTTGTCACTGTTGATGTCAACGTGCTCGAGTCTACCATTAAAAAGAGGCTGCACAAATTTGATCTACATGGGTGGTGTGCCAGGAGGAAGCCTTTGCTGTCCAGAAAGAACATCAGGGCAAGACAAAAGTTTTCCAATGAACACCTCGGCAAAGACCAGCACTTCTGGAACAATGTGCTCTGGACAGATGAGTCAAAAGTAGAGCTATTTGGCTACAGTACCAGAAGACATGTTTGGCGAAAACCAAAGACAGCATTTGACCACAAGAACCTGATACCAACTGTAAAGCATGGTGGTGGAAATATTATGTTTTGGGGCAGCTTTGCTGCATCAGGGCCTGGGCATCTCACCATCATCGAATCCACTATGAATTCTTCATTGTACCAGAGGGTGCTTGAGGATAATGTGAGGCCATCTGTCGGAGTGTTGAAGCTCAACCGAAGGCAGACCTTGCAACATGACAATGACCCTAAACATACCAGTAAATCCACCAAGGAATGGCTGAAAAGAAAGAAATGGAGGGTTCTGGAATGGCCAAGTCAAAGCCCGGATCTAAATCCCATCGAGATGTTGTGGGGGGATTTGAAACGAGCTGTGCATGCAAGAAACCCCTCAAACATCGCACAGCTGAAAGAATTCTGCATGGAGGAGTGGGCTAAAAATTTCTCCCAGTCGATGTCAGAGACTAGTAGACAGTTATAAGAAACGCCGACTTGAGGTTGTTTCTGCCAAAGGGGGCAATACCACCCATTAGAGCCAAGGGTGCACTTACTTTTTCCACATGCGAAATTTGCATTTATGTTTATTTAAATTATACAATGGACTACAAAATGTAAATGTTTCATGATATTTATTATATTATATCACCTTTATCTATCAATATTGTTGAAATGAAGATCAAATAGCTGTATGTTGAAATATGTTCAAAAAGTCAAAATTTTACGTGGGGTGTACTTACTTTTTCACGTGACTGTATTCCAGGTGTTGGCTTAGCTGTTAGGGTGCCAGCTTGGGATCCTTGGATCCTGGGTTTGAATCCCGGTTGATCGCTGAATTAACACCAGGGGGGTTGACTCAGCCTGTCATCCTTCCGAGGTCGGCAAATTGAGTACAAGTTCACTGGTAATTCCCTGTGTGTCACAAGAGGCGACTAACAGGGTTGGCGGCAGGAAGGGCATCCGACTGTAAAACATTGCTTCCAAAAGGGGACCACGGTGCCCGAAAAAGGCCAACCCCTGCCTTGCTGGGAAAAATGGCCTCTAAAGGTGGTTTCTTTTCATAGCCTTAGCCTAAAGAGGCTTCCCCCACAAAGCAGTGGGGATCCGTTACCCTGGACAAAGGGCCCATTCCAGGTAGTCAGCCGGAGCCAGCTGAGGCGGTGACTCCCATGGGACAGGGACGGCACTCCCTTGGGTAGCTGTTAAACAGCTACTCTGCTACCTGAAAACAGCTACTCTAAATTACACTGGATTATGGCTTAATTTACACTACATTGTATTTGAACTTGGGTCCTGATGGGAATGTCAAACATGCCAAGTAGACAGGCTAACTGACTGCCTAGAACCGCATGGTTGGGCTTTTAAGTGCTCACATTATATTTGTACTACATTCATAGGACTGCAAACTCATGTTTAATTTGCATTTAGAATGTTTGAACTTATGTATATTTATTAATGGAGAGAGAAGCAGGGGACATGGGGGGAGTGGAGGGTGGGGTGATGCCTATTGCCTACTTCTTGAAGTGTGTGCAATCCTTAATCACAAACGTGCTGATTTTCACCATTCTAAATAAGGGTGTGTGTGTGTGTGTGTGTGTGTGTGTGTGTGTGTGTGTGTTTGTGTGTGTGTATGTTTGTGTGTGTGTTCGTTCGCCAAACAAATCAAATGCGAGAATGATAGACGCACGCATGACCCTCCCATCGTTGTTTATCTTTGCGCTCTTTTCTTGTTCATTCAAGAAACTTTGTTCATTTTCTCACGCTTCTTTTGTTTGACTCGACCTATGATCCCACTCCTGTACCTGCCTCACTGTCTCCCCTCAACCTTTCCCCCAGTGAAATTGGATCAATGATAAATGATGCACAGGCTTGCTCGGCCAAAAGCCTCATAAGTGTTTTGTTAACTTAGTGGATTTTGTTTTGTTGTTAAATGCCTCATTTGTCCAGCTTAAAGCTCGATCCGAGCTTCGCAAATCCGGTCCCGTATTTTATATTCCAGTCCATTGTTTGTAGAGGATAGAAGAGCAGGTCTTAGACAATAATTTCTGCACCTGACATGTGGAGTCATGTTTAATTCATTCAATAAGCTGCGCGTACACGTCTTGCAATTTGTAGCACACACATGCCTGGTCAGGATTTGAGGATCTACAACTTGTAAATGAATAATGCAGAGTATCCAAAGCTTTCACTTATTTAATGATACCATAAAATGCACATTTTATTCAAATTTTTTAAATTGTAAATTACCATTTACTATTTTTCCTCAAAAGGAATCCCAGGGAGATTCAAGTCCGTGTGTACTCTGACCTTGGAACCGACATGGATTTGCACAACTCTAAACATCTCCATGGATTTTCTTGGCATTGAATTCCCAATCCAAATCTCTGTCCATATTTTTAGTTGTTTTTTTTTTTTTGTCTAAATTTTTTTATCAAGGCAAGGTTTGACCATGTTTGACCAGTGGAGCAGATGAGGACTTCTGAAATGTCAACATATTGAAAAAGCATGGTGAACTTCCTCGCATTATTGATATCATGCGCGATGAGCGTCTGATCCGACGGTGAAGAAAGAAAGTAATGCTCTGCATCACCCACAATTATTACCACCGCCACCAAAGGTGGATGGACGTTATGTTTTCACCTGTCTGTCCGTTTGTGAACAAAATATATTTTGCACGGGAAGGGGGGGATGGGGAAGGGAGGGAAAGAAGACCTGAGAAGGGAGCTGGCTGAAAAAGCTGAAGACCCATGCGAGGGATAGCGGTTTTTGGTTTAATTAAATAAGCGGGTTAATGATCTTCAAAAGGGTTGTTTAAACACACACAAACACCCAGTTTTCATTCATGCACTACCTTGTAGTTCGATAAGTGTGCATGCAATGTTTGGGGCCACTAGATTTCATCGTTTCGGTGTTATGGGGGAGACTCACACACTCACTGACTAACTAAAGGACACATATTGCCTTTTATTACTATAGATTACCTGCGCCACCAAACGTTGATGGAGGTTATATTTTCACCCCCTGTCTGACTGTCTGTTTGTTTGTCACTGGCATACAGGTCACAATTGTGAACCGATAGTCACAAAACCTCACCAAGTTGTAGAGGTCGTCACAATTGAGAAGCCTATTGATGGTGAGGTCAAAGGTCAGCTGGAGGTCAAAATTCTAAAATCGCCATTTTAAATCTGATTCACTTGAAAATTGAACAGCATTTGTATATTGAGTCACTAATTTGGGAAACCAACTATTTTTGAGGTCAAAAGGTCAAAGGTCAACTCAAGGTCAAACTTCTAATATCACTTTTCATCTGAAAAATCATCAATTTTCATCCGATTGACCTGAGCTTTTGATTTAGATCGTCAATTTTAATATTGATGAAATGGATAATTTGATGTATCCATGACAACCTTTTTGGGGGGGGGAGGGGGGAGGGTGTGAATATTGCAAGTATCGTGCTCTGCATGACGTCTTCTTGTTTTTTTTTGTTTGGTGATATGTGAGCGCGATATCGCAAAAAGTTATCAATGGGTTTGGACGGAACTTGGTGGACTATTTGTGTGTGTGTGACAAGTACGAATTGATTCGATTTTTGTGAAGATCTGAAAGAGGATCCGGATATGAAGTGATTCTTCAGCATTGAATGATAGGTCCAAATATGATATACAGCATGATATTTCACAAAAAGTTGTGGACGAGTTGAATAAGGTGACAAGAACAAGGCGATTCAATTTTGGTTCAGGTCAGAATCCAGATCCGGCCTATCAGTCGGATACAAAACGTAAAGTGTTTCGTTTATTGTTCAAGATATTCCGCTCACAAGGTTCAGACATATATGGTGGCGGCCATCTTGGATTTTGACGTGGCGACCCAATTTTCAATAGCGTTCTTCCTTATGCCTAGATACAGTCGCACACCAGATTAGAAGTGAGTAGTTCATTTATTGTTCAAGATATTCCGCTCACAAGGTTCAACGCACGCACGCACGCCCGCACGGACGCACACACGGACGGAGGGGAAAAACCATAGTCCCCCTTTCGCTCCGCGGTGCGACGGGGGACAATTAGAACAAGCGATTCGATTTGAGTTCAGGTCCGAATCCAGATACAGCCTGTCAATCGGATACAAAACGTCAACTGTTCAGTCTGGCGGAGCTTTCCACTCCACCGATTGCTGTCCTAGTTCTAATTTTTTTTTTTTTTTAAAGCTTGGCAGTAGCTTAAACAAACAAAAAAATGCAAGCAATTTATTGGAGAAAGACATTTTGCATCTGTTGATGAGGTTAACACAGCAATGGTCACTGTATTGGACAATTTGGAATTAAAGCTTCTGTGTTTGGATGTAAAATCTGCTTGATCACCAAATGAAGGTCATTGAAGAGGATGTGATGATGTGAAATAATGTAACGTGCTTAATGTTTGTCATCGGTACTGTCGATTTTGCACTGCCTGCTTGGTGATGGAACTTGCGCCATGACCCTCGCCCGCCCTCCAAATCTGACTGGTTGGATTAATATCTTCCATGTTCTCAAACTGCGATAATTGATCCACTGGCGGGAAGCCTAGCATCACGTGTAGCATGACACCTAATGACATTATCGGGTATGCGGGTGTCTCCTGATACCTCAGGGGAAAGGCTGCCCCTGCCTTGCATAATCCTAGGTCACCTGGGGGCAAGGTGTAGTACCTGTCAGCCCCCCTTACCAGGGTTAGGGTCCACAGCCATGCGGTTTAAATGGCAGATGGCTCTGCACATCTGCTGGATGAGAGTCCAGTCGACTCCAACAGCACGGGCGGAAGAAGGTGAATTCCCCAACGGCCAGCAGAGGGACGGAGAGGAGTGGCGCCCCCTCGACTGTACCACACACTTACTCGTGTGTACCAGCCATTGCGCGAGGAGACTCGACATCATCATCAATGTACTCATACTTTCTAAGGGATAGTGCATTTTGACAACCCATGTGGAGCATGCTAATTGGTTCGCGAGTTATCAAGTGACCACAATATTCGTCATGTGTGTGCGTCTGTCTGTGTGTGTGTCTGTCTGTCCGCAGCATAACTACCCGATGATATCATCCGATCTTGATGAAACTTGGGTGGGAGGTTGACATCATGATCTAGTTGTGTCCTGCCTAGAGTGGGCGTATTGCGCCCATTGTGGGCGGAGCCACGCCCGAAAAAGATGTCTTTTTAGGGGGTAATCGAGTTCAAGCTGCATCTTCTCCGAGGGAGTCGGTGGAATCTGACAGGTGTTTCGATATTTGGTTAAGCCAATGTCATGTGTCTAGCCCCAATGAGCTCGATGTTTCATTTTTTTTTTTTTCATTTTATTTATTTATATATATATATATATATTTATTTTTTCATTTCATTTTTCACCGAATTTTCGGTATTGTGTAGCTAACTAACCTCATAACTGATTATACATTATTTCCTATCTCATTTCAAGGTCAGTAACCTTCGTTTTGACATTTCCGGGCCTGGCCTGTCCGGGCCCGTTTCGGTTATAAGATCAACACCGTTCATTCCATTATGAAGGAGGATTTGGGCTTCAGGAGAATCTCAGCGAAGTTCGTACCAAAGCTGCTAACGATTAAGCAGAAGCAACTCCGTTTGGAGATCGCACAGGACATGCTGGAGACTGTGAACAGCGATCCCAGCTTCCTCAACACAGTGATCACTGGCGATGAGTCCTGGGTTTATGGGTACGACCCAGAAACCAAGTTGCAGTTTTGATGCAAGTTTGATGAAACACAAAATTTGATGCAGTAGCGTTGTTCAAGTTTTTCCGTCATTTTGTCAAAAACGAAAATCCGACGGCGCTCACTTACATGTCCTCACTCATCGGCGGTCTGCCGTCGAATGACAGCTTCTGCAGGTGGGAAAAAATTCACGCGTGCGCAATAGGATCGCCTACATACGTGCACCAATCAACGCCTCCCTAGCTTCTTTTTTTTTACGCACGAAAAATAAAGGTCGGATACTTTTTGAACACACTACGTAGTCCGTCCTTTGTCATTGAATACCGCTCGCTCGTGAACCATCGTCGTCTCCTGACTAGTTATAATTTATTTAATTCCCCCACCAACGTTTTATACTTGTACAAACAAAATGGCAGCATCGAATTGCAATGTGCTCATGGCACACGCAGAATATATCGTAATTGAGGTGAGTCAAGCAGACTTTTAAAATACCTATTTGAAAACGAGTAAACAGGAATTTTGGTGATTTTTCCAGCTGTATGTTTGAAGCTGCAAATTGTTATGGGACTTTGTCCGCTACTGAAGTCGAGAAAACGTGCCTACTGCTCCTCCATGCTGCTGTTTTGTTTCTCACTTGGGCCGAACACTTCGCCAGTTGTTGCTATGCATTCTCTGCACAAATATTCCTTTTTGGTGTCACGTGTAGCGTTTTTGGTGTCATGAGAACA
Organism: Myxine glutinosa; assembly: GCF_964187855.1. Taxonomy (NCBI): domain Eukaryota; kingdom Metazoa; phylum Chordata; class Myxini; order Myxiniformes; family Myxinidae; genus Myxine; species Myxine glutinosa. The sequence continues at coordinate 31,058,904 of NC_136264.1, read as the reverse complement.
TGGAAGGTGATAATTTTGTTTTGCTCTATGCAGGTACTTGCTTTTTTTGATATTTTTTGTCTCTCTTTTTTTTGTACAGAATCATTTGTTTTTCTTCGACAAAGTAAATTATCGTAACGTTTTTACATCTTTTGTTTTGTTTTCTCATGTCCATCATGTTGTCGCCTCCGCCCAGGTTGCGATGACAAAATTTGAAATTCTCCGCTGACTGGCAAGCTTTGTTTTCGGACTTTTTCTGCAAAAGTCCAGACATGGAGGAGCTAAATGACAGGGGGGGGGAAAGAATAGACAAAAGAGTTGCACAAACACATTGTAAGAGATGAGTAGTTGGGTAGCAGGAGAGGATTGCTCGGGTGCGAGAGGTGTGTGTGTAGGCTGAGAATAGGTCAAGTTGCCCTAAGGAATTCAAGAGGCAGCTATTGAGTTGTATTTATCAAACTGAATTGTTGATGATGGTGTGAGTCATTGTTTTTCACGAATCTCTTCCCTTTGTTGGTGTGCTCACGAAGTATTGTGCATTGTGCGATGGCCGCAAACATCGCAGGTGTAGGCTGGTCCTTGCGGAGATGGACATTGGCAGGTTTTCCTTTCTTGCCTCAGCTGTCTCTCGATAGCAAGTCTCCCTCATTCAAAGTGGTCCAGGTCTTTGTGGCAAATGTTATGCCAAGCTGACCTTTTTGTGGCCTGATGTTCCCAGGTGACAACTGGAATGGCACAAGTCTTAAGCGTAGACTTAAGGAAGTCCTTATCGTGCTTTCTTTGTCCACCACGTGACCGTTTACCAAATTTAAGTTGCCCATAGAAAAAATTGAATTGTAACAAAGTAACAAGAGAACAATATAACTTTAAATCTACAGCAAACTTTGAAAGTTCAAGCTCTGTTTCCACCATTTTCTGTGATGCTTGAATGGAAGACTTTCTTAATGAGTTTTGTGTCTCGTTTTGTATTAAAGAGCCCTATTTCCTTAAGTATTTGCATGCCTATTTAATGCTCCTATAATGTCCACCCTCCACTCCCAACCATTTTCCCCTCTACATTATTTGCCTCAAATTACACCTCTTTGTCATAAAGTTGCAGGAGTTACTTCAATTCACTTTGGATATTATATAACGAAATACAAAGAAATCTAATGCAAAAGGAGCCCATTTGGCCCATTATGTCCGCACTATGACAACACCACATTGTAGACATTACCATGCTCATTACCATTACCTGGGCTACCTGTGACTTCAGCTTGTAAGGAAATTTGAGACGTACATTCGGGGTGATCTTCGTAATATACCAATTTCTCCTTTTTTCTTCTATAAAATAGATCAAGTATTGTAGACACTTTTAAATGTATATCACTTTTTGTCCACCGCCCCTCCAGGTAGGAGGCGGGAGACATTAAAATGAGGTCTGCCCGACTGACTCATCATTCTTCCATATAATATTTTAAAGCGATACTTCAAAAACCCATGAACATTTAGTTTCATATTGCAGATCACATTCCTCATGACATTATCTCAACCCGATTAGATAACCGCAGTGATTGGATGAATTTTGTTGCCATGGTAACCATCTGGGTAACTTGGCTTGTGTACAGGATATTTCAAAAACCGTTCAACATTTAGCTTTCATATTAGCTCAGATTTATTCCCCATACCAACCAAAAGGTGGGGGACCTGGAGTATCAGATCCTTGGTTAATTTCCAAGTGATTTCCATTTTTACCTCCACCACCGAAGGTAGATGGAGGTTATGTTTTCACACCTGTCTGTCTGTTACTTGCCAGAAAAGATTCCGGCAAGTATGTTGGTTGGTTGGTTTGTATGTTTGTCTGCCTGTCTGTTTGTCTGTTTGTTACATGCCGGACAACATTCCGGAAAGTATGTTGGTTGGTTGGTTTGTATGTTTGTCTGCCTGTCTGTTTGTCTGTCTGTCTGTTTGTCTGTTTGTTACTTGCCGGACAAGATTCCAGCAAGTATGTTTGTTGGTTGGTTTGTCTGTCTGTTTGTCTGTCTGTTTGTCTGTCTGTCTGTCTGTTTGTCTGTCTGTTTGTGCGCAGCACTACGTCTACATCGTTGCACACAGAATCGCCAAACTTTACACACATATTTGTCTTGCCCTGGAATAGACTGTGCCCAATTTTTTAACTCTCTCGGCCCAAGGCCTCCATCATGACGTCATAATTCGATAATTTGACAAGTACAAAACTTCATCCAATCAAGATGCAATTTCTTGAGCCCCATGTCGGCATAAACTGGTGGAGAAAAAAAAAATGATGACGTCATCGGTCACGTGGTTCGGCCGCCATCTTGGAAAAATGGAAAAACTTTGCACCTCTATATCTCCGAAAGTGCTGAATATAAAAAATTGAGACGTGCCTCATTGTAAAGAACTCTCCATGGGGAATAAAACATGTTAATGATGATGTCATAGGTGCCTTCATTATGACGTCATAATTCGACAAGTACAAAACTTCATCCGATTAAGATGAAATTTCTTGAGCATAATATAGGAATAAATTAGTTTAGAAAACAAATAATGATGACGTCATCGGTCACGTGGTTCGGCCGCCATATTTTTATTTCCGGCAAGTCCTCGGGCTCTGACCGATTTTTCATTTGTTTGTTTGTCTGTTTGTGAACAAGATATCTCAAAAAGTTGTGGACAAATTCGGACGAAATTTGGCAGAGATGTAGCGCATGTGACCCGGCCCAAATGATTAGATTTTAGTGAAGATCCGGATTCAGATCCGGCTACTAGAATTTTTATAGTAATTCTTCACCATTGGGACATTGGGCCAAAAACGATGCATGGCAGGATATCTCAAAAGGTTGTGTACGGATTTGGACGAAACTTGTTGGACCAGTTGGGTGTCTGACAAGGACAAATATATTTGATTTTGGTGAAGATCTGTATATGGATTCGGATATGAGAATTATTTAATTTTTTAAGTGATTCTTCACCATTGGGAGATAGGGCCAAAAACTATACATTGCGGGATATCTCAAAAAGTTATGGATGGATTTGGACGAAACTTGGTGGACAGGTTGTGTGTGTGACAAGGAAGAATCGATTCGATTTTGGTGAAGATCTGAATATGGATTCGGATATGACAATTATTTTAAATTTTTAAGTGATTCTTCAACATTGAGTGATATGGCCAACCAGGCAGAGGTATGCTCTCTACTGAGTGCCGTTCTAGTTGTCAGTCCATTTAAGTCCATTAATGAGCAGGCAGGCTTCATGCCAGAGGTCTTGCTAATAAAAGGGGATCTCGCGAGATCTTGGAGACGGCGGCAGGGATTTTCGAAGCTCCACACGGTCTCCACGTTTTTCGAAGTTAAGTCTGTTCACAATTGTATTTTGTCGAAACTGTATTTATCTTTCGGTGTGTGAAGTTATTGTGTGCAACTTTGGTTGTTTCTCGGTGTTTATCTTTCATAAATTGATCGTCTGTTTGCCGTGTCGCGAGCAAGGCCTTTGCCGCGTCGCGAACGATTTGAAATCGAAGTTAAGTGATTGTTCCCATTTGTATTTTCGTTAAAACTGTATTTATTTATGGTGTTGTACGTATATTGTGTCCCGACGTAGATTTTTCGGTGCAAATCTTTCATACCTGTATTGAAAATCGTGTTAATTCGTGTCGTGTCTTGAGGCCTTGTACAGTGTGCACTGTACAACCTTGAGGCTTTGTTTTTCTCAGCGGTCCGTCGTTTGTGATCCAATAACTTTCGTTCTCTGTATTCCCAGTCTTTTCACCCATAGCCTACTTCCTTGTGTAAATCTCAACTAAAAAAAAACAAAAAACAAAAAAAAAAAACATTTCCTTCTCTGTTCTCATTCGTTTATTCATTCTTATTCGTTCGTTCGTTCTTCGACCACGTGTTTCTCCCCCATTTCCCCAGATAGTTTTCACTCATTAACCTTCAATGTTTACACTTTCCCCTCAAGTTATGTATTCCGTCATATTTTATAACACCTTTTTCTTCTTCTTCTTTAAAAGGCTGCTTTCGACTTGCTCACCAAATCAATTCATCCCAAAAAAAATATCCATCTCCTATAGTGCCTTTTTTCTACATTCCCTAAACTCTCCTGCACTCCATCCTCCATCCAGCGTCCTTAAACGTATTTTTAACTCGAAGGTCTCAAGAAACTCATTTTGCAATAAATGTTCGTTTCCCATAAATCGTACACTTTCAAAAATCCAATCTCACCCCTCCCCTCCAAATCTTCCCCATAACCCCTCCCCTCCAAATCTTCCCCATCACCCCTCCCCTCCAAATCTTCCCCATCACCCATCCCTTTCAAATCTCCCCCCTTGCCCCCTCCCTCCTAAACTACCCCCTCACCCCTCCCCACCAAGACGCCCCCTCGCCCCTCCCCTCCTAGACTCCTGCCTCACCCCTCCCCTCCAAATCTCCCCCATATCCCATCCCTTTCAAATCCCTCCCCTTGTCCCTTCCCTCCCAAACTCCCCCCTCACCCCTCCCCTTCAAATCTCCCCACCCTCATTGCTTCTCAATTTCCCCCCTCTCACTCCCCCTCCTCAAAGCGTCCTCCCCGCTTCTTCCCCCTTCAAACTCTCACCTCCATCTCCCCCAACCTTCTGCCTCGCTCTTCCCCCTCCTCAAATAACACCTCATTGTGGCTCACCCAATCACCATCAAACCTTTTGTCCGCCCCATCCTTCCCTTTCTCCGAGCTATTCTGAAATCTCTGACACACCTTCAACAGCTCTCCCTACCTCTTCCACCTCTTCCACATCTTACCCTACCCCTCCTCCCCCCCTGTTCTGTATCTGATGCTCCCCCTTCCTCTTCATTAACGGTATGGACCTCAAACATCCGGGGCCTTCGTTCAAACTTAACTGATCTCTCCATACAGGTTGCTTCTGTCAAACCAGACGTGATCTGCTTAACAGAAACTTTCCTCCTTTATGATGTCTCTGATTCCATAGTATCTCTCCCGGGCTACTCCCTCCTCCGGTATGATAGACCTGAGCCTCGTCCTGGAGGCGGGGTTGCTATCTTTATCAAAAACTCTCTTCCTCACTCGCCCTGCACTGCACTCTCTCCACCTCACCCCCAGGAATACCTCTGGCTACGGCTTCCCCTTCGCTCCCACCTCTTGTTCATATGTGTGTTGTACCGTCCACCAAACAGTGATGACTCCATCTACATCTCGCTGTCTGATGATATGGACCAACTTCTATCTACTCATCCCAACTCTCTCTTCCTCATATGTGGTGATTTCAACTGTCATCATGCCAGTTGGCTGGGTGTGGGTACCTCTCTCACCAGCCATGGCTCCTCAGCAAAGGACTTCTGCGACTCACTGGGACTGACACAATCTGTCAATTTCCCGACCCGGATCTCAGTCAACGGAACATCTTCTCTTCTGGACTTGGTTATGACTAACTTCCCTGCAAATGTCTGCTGCTCTTCTTCTGCTCCGATCGGATCATCTGATCATGTCCTTGTTAAAGTGGACATCTCTCTGACCATCCTCAGGGAGCCTGCTCAGCGTCGACGAGTCTGGCATTTCACTCAGGCCAACTGGCACGGTCTTCAAGCAGCCATCAATCATCTGGACTGGTCTCCCATCTCTACCACCTCTGACATCAACTCATCCTGGGAATTCTTCCAAAGTAAATTCCTCTCTCTCATGCACAGATTTATCCCATCTCGTCTTCAGTTGTCATACCCTTCCTGTCATATTGTCATATTCTGTCATACAGAATCTTGTGGTGAGGCTGTTGCCCAGAAACAACTTGCCTTCGTCTCCTGGAAAGCAAATCCAACGGAAGGAAATCTCATTTCCTTTCACAAAGCCCGAAACAAGTGTGTGTCCACCCTCAGGAGAGCCAGGAAACAATATCTCTCCGTTCTCAAGACTGAACTCTCTTATCTGTCTCCCTCTTCCAAATCCTGGTGGCGTCTGGTCAAATCCGTTTCTGGTGTTTGTTCCCCCTCCATCCCCTCCCTTACCTCAAACGGCTACACAGCTGACTCCGCACGTGAAAAAGCTGAATGCCTCAACTCTGTGTTTGCCTCTAAATCTTGTGTCCCAAACCCATCCCTCTCTGTACCCACCATACGCAGTCGTACCCTGCTGCTCCTGGACTCCGTGTCCTTTCCTCCTGACAAGGTGGAAAAGTTTCTGTCAACCCTCGACTCTGATTCTGCAACTGGACCCGACGGCATCAGCCCACGGGTCCTAAAATCCTGCTCTGCTGCTCTATCTCACCCTCTCTCTGTTCTCTTCACCCTCTCTTGCTCAAGGTCAACTGCCATCTGCTTGGAAATCAGCCAACATCACCGCTTTGCACAAAAAAGGTGCAAAAACAGATCCTAGCAACTACAGACCAATCAGCCTTCTCCCAATTATCAGCAAAGTCATGGAATCCATCATTGCTTCGGATATGAAATCTTTCCTCTTCTCCAATGGCTTGATCTCTGATCATCAATTTGGTTTCAGACCAGGTCACTCTACTCTGGACATGCTGCTTCTGCTGTCTCAACAATGGATGGAGGTCCTCAATGCCAAACAGGAAATTAGAGCTGTCTCCCTCGACATATCACGTGCCTTCGACACGGTCTGGCACCCCGCTCTGCTCACCAAACTCTCCTCCTTTGGTATCCATGGAAATCTCCACGCATGGCTGGCGGACTTCCTCTCTAGTCGTCGTCAACGTGTGGCCCTGAATGGGTTTCTCTCATCTCCTCTTCCTGTTCAGGCTGGAGTTCCCCAAGGCAGTGTTCTGGGCCCCGTGCTTTTTCTGGTCTTCATCAATGATCTCTCTGACTCTCTCGAAAATCCTCTCTATCTCTTTGCTGATGACTCCACTCTCTGCCGCTCCATTCCTCTTCCCTCAGATCGGCAGTCTGCTGCCTCCTCACTCTCTGAAGACCTGGACAAAATCACAGACTGGTCAAACAAGTGGAACATGTCTTTCAATCCTGACAAATCTCACACTCTTACTATGTCTCTCCGAAAAGTTCGACTGGACAACCCTCCCATCTACTTTCTCAACAATCCTCTCCAAGAAGTTCTGTCGCTCAAGATTTTGGGTCTCACTATCTGCCATGATCTTTCTTGGGAAAACCACATTTCCAAGCTGGCCTCCAAAGCCAGTCGCCGACTGGGCATCCTCCGTCGTGCGAAGTCCTTCCTCGGCACACCTGAGCTCCTCACCACATACAAGGCTTTCATCCGCAGCTCAATGGAATACTGTTCTCCCCTATGGGCCGGTGCTCCTGCCTCACACCTAGCTCGGCTTCACGCTGTTGAAACCAAAGCTTTCAGAATTATTGGAATCTCCCGCGATGAAGCTATCTCTGAGGGCCTTTCACTCACTCACCGCAGGCAGGTAGGTGGTCTTTCTGTCTTCTACCGACTCCTCTCCGGCCTTGCACCCCCAGCTCTCTCTGTGCTCTGTCCCCCAAATATTCCTACAGGTCGCACAAGATCTGCCAGCAACCCTCTGATGGTTAAACTGCCGAAATCTCGGCTCTCTGCTCACCTTCACTCTTTCATTCCTCTTTTCTCCCGCCTCTGGAACAAACTCCCCCACTCCCTTCAATCCCACTCCTCCCTCCAGGTCTTTAAAACAGCTGTTCACCACCATCTCTTATCTTCCCCCATCCAAAACCTTGATCTTTTCTACCCCCGCTAATTCACCCCAGATCCACCTTGTTTGAAATTCCAACTTCTTTCCTGGAAGTCCTGGCAGTGTCCATATGTTTTATACCTCTCCCACCGCCCCCTTCCCACGACCCCCCCCCCCCCCAAAGCCCTCGCCCTCTTTCAGATCTCTCGATGTCTCCATGTCTCTCGGTCCCTGCTCTCAAATGTTGTGTTTGTGTCCTTCCCCCTCTCTCCCCATCTTGTCTACCGCTCCCTATGTTATATGTTTTATGTGTCGGTTTGTCTTTCTGTGTGATTAATGTTCGCTCTTTCACGAGCCTCGATCTTGTATACAAAACAAAAAAAAAAAAAAAAAAAAAAAATTTGTAATTACCTCTGCCACCGTACGTACACTACATGACCAAAAGTATGCGGACACCCCTTCTAATTAGTGGATTCGGCTATTTCAGCTGCACCCATTGCTGACAGGTATATATAATCAAGCACACAGCCATGCAATCTCCATAGACAAACATTGACAGTGGAATGGGCCGTACTGAAGAGCACAGTGACTTTCAATGTGTCACCGTCATAGGATGCCACCTTTCCAATAAGTCAGTTCGTCAAATTTCTGCCCTGCTAGAGCTGCCCTGGTCAACTGTAAGTGCTGTTATTGTGAAGTGGCAACGTCTAGAAGCAACAACAGCTCAGCCGCGAAGTGGTAGGCCACACATACTAGCAGAACGGGACAGCCAGGTGCTGAAGCGCATAGTGCGTAAAAATCGTCTGTCCTCGGTTGCAACACTCACTACCGAGTCCCAAACTGCTTCTGGAAGCAACGTCAGCATAACAACTGTTCATCGGGAGCTTCATGAAATGGCTTTCCATGGCTGAGCAGCCGCACACAAGCCTAAGATCACCATGTACAATGCCAAGCGTTGGCTGGAGTGGTGTAAAGCTCACTGACATTGGACGCTGGAGCAGTGGAAACGCGTTCTCTGGATTGATGAATCACACTCCACCATCTGGCAGTCCGTCGGACGAATCTGTGTTTAGCGGATGCCAGGAGAACGTTACCTGCCCAAATGCATCGTGCCAACTGTAAAGTTTGGTGTTTGAGGAATAATGGTCTGGGGCTGTTTTGCATGGTTCTGGCTAGGCCCCTTAGTTCCAGTGAAGGAAAATCTTAATGCTACAGCATACAATGACATTCTCGACGATTGTGTGCTTCCAACTTTGTGGCGACAGTTTGGGGAAGGCCCTTTCCTGTTTCAGCATGACAATGCCCCCGTGCACAAAGTGAGGTCTATACAGAAATGGTTTGTCGAGATCGGTGTGGAAGAACTTGACTGGCCTGCACAGAGCCATTACCTCAACCCCATCGAACACCTTTGGGATAAATAGGAACGCCGACTGCGAGCCAGGCCTAATCACCCAACATCAGTGCCCGACTTCACTAATGCTCTTTTGGCTGAATGGAAGCAAATCCCCGCAGCAATGTTCCAACATCTAGTGGAAAGCCTTCCCAGAAGAGTGGAGACTGTTATAGCAGCAAAGGGGGGACCGACTCCATATTGATTTCCATTATTTTGGAATGAGATGTGTGATGTTCGGGTGTCCACATACTTTTGGTCATGTAGTGTATGTGGACGCATGTTATGTTTTCAACCTTGTCTGTTTGTCTGTCTGTCTTTTGTGAGCAGGATATCTGAAAAAGATATGGATGAGTTGGTTTTGTGACAAGGACAAGCCGTTTCGATTTTGGTTCAAGTCGGGATGCAGATCCGGCCTATCGGTAAAATATTAAACGTAACCGGTTCCACCTAGCGGAGGTATGTGCTCGGCAGTGTCGTTTTGGGTTTTTTTGTCATGGAAGTGTAAATATGGACTTATTGATCCTATAAGGTGATGAAATTTTTCATAGTGGACAATAAATGAAAGATGCATGGTCATCAATGTGGGGATTAAATAATTGAGGCAAAGCCTCTGACATTTATAACGTTTTGTGCAAAAGGTGGTGAGGGGGTGTCCTCACGAGTGGAGTAGGTTATTAAACAGGAGAGATTATAAGAATACATCTAGTGATAATTACTGACCTCATGATGTTCCGAAGCCTACCTACTTCTAAGTATAGTCAATACGGTCATGTGGCCTACAACTGTCCCTCATGCTAATTAAACCCATGCACTTATTTGTATAATATGCAAAAAAAAAACTTTTCGGCCACCATGTCTGTCCACCGGTTAAAGCATCGCTCCTCTTGTTAGACTGGGAAGCACAAGGCACTCGTACCCTTGGATGAACAGGATCTGCCGTGCATGTTTAATCCCATGATGGATGGTGATACCACTCGAGCAGATAAGCCAGAGCTGGGGATGTGATGGATAACATGAGGACTAATAATGTCATGTCTTTATTGGTTTAAATTTTATTTGCAGTGGACCCAATTCCACAAAAAGGTCATCAGGTGTAGTATGTACCATCACATTGTTCTTAGTCATATTATTGACCTCTAAACTATGTCTGTCATTTTTTTTTAGCTCATTAGCATTTTTTTTTTTTTTTAAAGCGCATTACTGATTTCATGGTTAAATAGCTGACGATGCACCGGCCTAGTTTACAACAAAAAGGTGCAATCAACATCTGTGATAGACAGGCCATGATTGAGAAATCCCAGCAATAGTGGGGGTGTTTCTATTCTCAAGTTCCTCTAGTAATAAGGTACCAACTACAGGTGGAGCCAAGCTGCGTCCAAAGTCGATCCTATTTCAAAAAAGCAATTTGCTCTCACGGTCATGATCAGAATTCTTTGTGTCCTAACAAGAGACTAACATCTGCTGAAATGACTCTCCTGCAGTTATGCCTGTGCTGCACGTTTCATCGCGCGCTGCAGTGTACAGCATTTTAAACAGGTCGTTGGAACCAGCAAGGAGATTTAATTATGGGGAAATTTACACATCACCGCAAATTGAATTTCAGTTATTCCAGATGTGGGGACATTTACATGTTACATATGAAGGTGGGTGGGCAAATTGGAAAAATAGGAGAAAGGTGTAGGAGAAGGAAGACAAATAATGAAGTGGAATGTTGCTATGGAGAATGGGTGGCTGAGAGTAAATGCTTCCATTTTGTCGACATAATATGTAGTCTCACTCTCATTTCACATTATGTGGTATAACTTTTTCTTTTCATTTCTTGTTTACTAGCTGTGCCTACCTATTTCTCGAGATTAATGAAAAGACAGCATGTTGTACTTCACAAACGTATAGCATATTTATCTGCGAGTCTGAATGAGGATGAAAAAATAAGTGAAACAGGTGAAAAAAAGAAGATATTTTACAACATGTAGTTGTTACTGTTGCTGCTGTTATCATAGCCGTCGTTTTGTTGTATTTGTGCTCCTTCCATGTAAACGATGCATATTTACCTCCACCACCTAAGGTGGGTGGAGGTTATGTTTTCAACTCTGTCCATTTGTCTGTCTGTTTGTCTGCGAGCAGGACATCTCAAAAAGTTATGGATGGATTCGGACAAAACGTGGTGGACAGGTTGGATGTATCACAAGCAGGGATGAATTACCGCATGCCCCACCTTGACCTGGGGCCCCAATTACATGAGGGCCCAAAATTTTGGGTAAAAATATAATTGAATTATATATCCCGGTATATATGTATGTATACAGTCACGTGAAAAATCAAATACACCCCATGTAAAGTTTTGACTTTTTCAACATATTTCAACATACAGCTAGCTATTTGATCTTCATTTCAACAATATTGATAGATAAAGGTGATATAATATAACAAATATCATGAAACATTTACATTTTGTAGTCAAGCCTGGTGTTGGCTTAGCGGTTAGGGTGCCGGCTTGGGATCCTTGGATCACGAGTTCGAATCCCGGTCGATCGCTGAATTAACACCAGGGGGGTTGACTCAGCCTGTCATCCTTCTGAGGTCGGCAAATTGAGTACCAGCTTGCTGGGATGAATGATCCCAGTGTGTACCCCGGTTAAGAATAGGTACACTGTATCCCTGCGCATCGTAAGAGGCGACTAAGGGTTGGCGTCAGGAAGGGCATCCAGCCATAAAAACATTGCCTCAAACAGGGAACCATGATTGCCATGGGGCCCGCAAGGCTAACCCCCGCTCGAGCAGGGAAAATGGCCTTAAAACGATCATTCATTCATTCATATTTACATTTTGTAGTCCATTGTATAATTTAAATATACATAAATGCAAATTTTGCATGTGGAAAAAGTAAGTACACCCTTCGCTCTAATAGGTGGTATTGCCCCGTTTGGCAGAAACAATCTCTAGTAGGCGTTTCTTATAACTGTCTACCAGTCTCTGACATCGACTGGGAGAAATTTTTGCCCACTCCTCCATGCAGAATTCTTTCAGCTGTGCGATGTTTGAGGGATTTCTTGCATGCACAGCTCGTTTCAAATCCCCCCACAACATCACGATGGGATTTAGATCCGGGCTTTGACTTGGCCATTCCAGAACCCTCCATTTCTTTCTTTTCAGCCATTCCTTGGTGGATTTACTGGTATGTTTAGGGTCATTGTCATGTTGCAAGGTCCACCTTCAGTTGAGCTTCAACTTTCCACCCGATGGCCTCACATTATCCTGAAGCACCCTCTGGTACAATGAAGAATTCATAGTGGATTCTATGATGGTGAGCTGCCCAGGCCCTGATGCAGCAAAGCTGCCCCAAACCATAATATTTCCACCACCATGCTTTACAGTTGGTGTCAGGTTCTTGTGGTCAAATGCTGTCTTTGGTTTTCGCCTAACGTGTCTTCTGGTACTGTGGCCAAATAGCTCCTCCTTTGATTCATCTGTCCAGAGCACATTATTCCAGAAGTGCTGGTCTTTGCCGAGGTGTTCATTGGCAAACTTTAGTCTTGCCCTGATGTTCTTTCTGGACAGCAAAGGTTTCCTCCTGGCACACCTCCCATGTAGATCAAATTTGTGCAGCCTCTTTCTAATGGTAGACTCGTGCACTTTGACATCAACAGTGGCAAGAGCTACCTGTAGGTTCCATGATGATATTCTGGGGTTCTTAGAGACTTCTTTCAGCATCTGGCGGTCTGCTCTCGGGCTGAACCTGCTGGGGCGGCCTGGCCTGAACAAGTTGGCAGTTGTTTGGAATCTTCTCCACTTGTAGATGATCTTCCGGACAGTCGAATGATTGATTTCAAATTGTTTGGAGATCTTTTTAAATCCCTTCCCAGACTCGTAGGTATCTATAACCTTCTTTCTGAAGGCCTCAGGGAGCTCTTTTGATCTAGGCATGGTGACGCCGCACACTTCAACAACAAAGAGCAAACCAAACGAAATGTCTGAGGTTTAAAGAAGACAAGTTCCTCCAAGATCCTCTCTAACGATGTTCTAATCATTTGCACCTGAGCTGGTGCACCTGATTCTAATTTTAGGTGTTTGAAGTAGTGATAAATGTAGGGGTGTACTTACTTTTTCCACATGCGAAATTTTCATTTATGTTTATTTAAATTACACAATGGACTACAAAATGTAAATCTTTCATGATATTTGTTATATTATATCACGTTTATCTATCAATGTTGTTGAAATGAAGATCAAATAGCTGTATGTTGAAATATGTTGAAAAAGTCAAAACTTTACATGGGGTGTACTTACTTTTTCACGTGACTGTATGTATATATATATATATATATATATATATATATATATATATATATATATATATATATATATATATATATATATATATATATATATATATATATATATATATATATATATATATATTTTGTATACAGAGTCGAGGCTCGTGAAAGAGCTAACATTTATGAAACAAACAAATCAAACAAACAAGCAAACAAAGTATATAAAAAGGGGAGCGGTCGACAAGATGGGGAGAGAAGGGGAGGTAGCACACAAACACAACATTTGAGAGCAGGGACATCGGGAGATGCTTTTGGAGGGAGAGGGCCTGGGGGGAGGCAGGATAGGTATAAAACGCAAGCACACCAAGGACTTCCAGGAAAGAAGTCAAAAGTCACCTCAAAAAAGTGGATTTGGGGTGAAATTAGCAGGGGTAGAAAAGATCAAGGTTTTGGATTGGGGAAGATAAGAGATGGTGGTGAACAGCTGTTTTGAAGACCTGGAGGGTGGAGTGGGATTGAAGAGAGTGAGGGAGTTTGTTCCAGAGGCGGGAGAAAAGAGGAATGAAGGAGTGAAGGTGAGCAGAGAGTCTTGATTTTGGCAGTTTAACCATAAGAGGGTTGCAGGCAGATCTTGTGCGACCTGTAGGAATATTTGGGTGACAGAGCCCAGAGAGAGCTGGGGGAGCAAGGCCGGAGAGGAGTCGGTAGAAGACGGAAAGACCACCATCCTGCCTGCGGTGATTAAGTGAAAGGCCCTCGGAGATAGCGTCATCGCGGGAGATTCCAATGATTCTGAACGCTTTGGTTTCAACAGCGTGAAGACGAGCTAGGTGTGCGGCAGGAGCACCAGCCCAGAGGGGAGAGCAGTACTCCATTGAGCTGTGGATGAAAGCCTTGTATTATGTGGTGAGGAGCTCAGGTGTGCCAAGGAAGGACTTCGCACGACTTCGCACGATATATATACACAAAGAATTAAGTTAAGCACCCCCCCCGTGTTTTTACAACCTCGCACATTACAAGTTTGTTGTCGTCAAAACAGTGTAATATACCCATGATATTGCTATATTTACTGGAGAAGTGATATTATGGTCACATAAAAACATAACAATCATGCCGTTTTCAATATTTTATTCTGAATAATTTAAGGTGAAATTTTTTGGGAATTTTAGGCATATTTTCACCTCAATTTAAGTATGGAGCTATAGGTCCATCACGGACAGTGTGGATGACGTTTATGTTTTCTAACGTACAGTCATTGTTCTGAGAAGACCTCTAGCGATCTTTGCGTCAATAACGTGTGTAGGACCCACGTGATCGGATCACTGACTCAACCCTACGTCTCATAGACCCTGTAAGCCGTCGTATGCGTTGCTGTGGCGGGTTGTTCCATTCCCGGTGTAATGCACGTTCCAATTCATCCAGATTGGCTATTGGAGGGACCTTAGAATATATGCCAATGTATACATATACACAAAGAATATATATTAGGGGGTGCTTAACTTAATTCTTTGTGTAGGGGTGCTTAACTTAATTCTTTGTGTATATATACAGACTTGGCATTTAATATGGAATTTTTTTTTTTTCTTGACTTGGGTTTACTTTCTTAACTCAGTATATCAATCTGGTGAGTTTCTTTTACACTTCGGTGATTTATTTGTTAAAAGAACCATGTCACTGATTGTCTGTCGCAGCAAGAAGTCAACAACAGGACTATATCACAGGTGGCGTGGCAAAATGTACGGACAGGAGCATTTGATGATTGGCTTCACAGTTGGGTAAACAATGGTTTTTGCGTTCTGTATTAGTGGAAAACAACTGCTGCACATCTCCAAAGGTTATTGCCGCTTCCTCTGGAGATGGTCCGTCAACTCGACAATGCTGTTTGTCATGGAGTGGTGGCTTTACAAAATTACGGCATGAAACAGTGTGCTATTGCTAGGCAGTATGGTATCACTCAAGGTCAGGTGTCAAAGATCCTGAAACGAAATGCTCAGAGGGGTGTCCCTACTCCAATACCGAGGCCAGGACGTCCCCGCAGAACCACAAGGAGGGATGATCGCCAGCTGCACCAGTTAGTCCACAATGGCCGTACCAAGTCAGCTAATCGGCTTAGGGCTGAGTGGCAGCAACTGACAAATGTGCCTGTATCCAGAAGGCTAGTCAACCAACGACTGGTTCAAGCAGGCTATCGTGCCACGCGTCCCTTGAGAAAGCCACGCCTGACCAGACAACACCACCAGCGCCGATTGCAGTGGGCCAGAGAGCACCGTCAATGGCAGCCAGGACACTGGAATCACGTGATCTTCAGTGACGAGTCTCGATTTCTGGTCTATCGTCAAGATGGCCGCATCCGAGTGCACAGACAAGTGCATGAAGCCTACAACAAAGATTGTATAGTGCCAAGAGTCCAAGCTGGAGGTGGTGGGGTGACCGTTTGGGCTGCTTTTCATGCAGGGGGCAAAACTGACCTGGTTGTTCTGAATGGAAACCTGAACCAGTTCAAGTACAGGGCCATTCTGGAAGAAACATTGCTCCCATTTCCTCGTGCAGCCTTTTGAGGAAACTTTGTCTTCCAAGATGACAATGCACGGCCTCATCGTGCTCGCATGATCCAACACTTTCTTGCTGACCGTGGTGTAGAGCATATGGAGTGGCCTGCCATGTCCCGGATATGAATCCGATAGAGAAGTTGTGGGCAGAATTAACGCGTCAAATCGACCACTTGGACCAGCAGCCGACCTCTGTGCGTGAATTGCAGCAGGCTATTGTCACTGCATGGCAAGCGATTCCTGTCCAAACCTTGGCAAATCTCTTGAACAGCATGCCTCAACGTGTACGTGCTCTCCTGAATGCTCGTGGGGGTTACACGAAGTACTGAACTGTAATTTTACTGTCCGTAATCCCAGTCGTAATTTAACTTTTGTTTTTGTTAAAAAAAATTTTGGCTAATGTGCAAAATAAAGAGATACTTCTGGAAAACGCACAGAAGTTTAACACAGTACTGTCCGTGAATTGAACTCAATATCAGTTTACATCACTTTCAAGGATCAATTTATTTGTTTTGAAATGTCAAATGTGGTTTTTGTTTCTTTTAAAGGTCACATTAACAAAATCTAGAATAATTTCAACATAATTCCAATGAACTTTTGGTTCTAAGTCATCTTGAAAAGTAAGTTCACCCCCCAAAAAAAATATTCCATATTAAATGCCAAGTCTGTATATATATATATATATATATATATATATATATATATATATATATATATATATATATATATATATATATATATATATATATATATATATATAAATAAAAATAAATATATATATATATACATATATATATATATATATATACATACTGTATATATATATATATATATATATATATATATATATATATATATATATATATATATATATATATATATATATATATATATATATATATATATACAGTGAAACCTTGACTTATGAGTGCACCAACTTACGAGTTTTCCGAGATACGAGCCGTCGCTCGGGCGGTTTTTTGCTTTGAGATGCGAGCCGAGATCTGAGTTACGAGCTTACCCCACCCGCCACCAGGTGGGTTCCGGTCACGTGGTTATCTTGCCGTGCAAGCATCTCTGCCGTATATCGCTGCTGCTTTGTTTTCGCATTTTGGTTATTTTGGAAAATTTCTTAGTTTTAACCATGGGTCCTAAGAAATTGAGTGCCAAGGGCAGTACTGAGAAGAAGAAGAGGATGATGTGCTTGGATATAAAACACGCAATCGTCGAAAAACATGAGCGAGGTGTGCGTGTTGTCGACTTGGTGAGGCAGTACGATCGTAGTACTTCTACGATATGTACGATTTTGAAGCAGAAGGAGTCGATAAAGGCTATAACGCCAGCCAAGGGCGTTACGATTATTTCAAAGCTCCGGACCTCTATCCATGAAGAGATGGAGAAGTTGATGTTTGTGTGGTTGACGGAGAAGCAGCTCGCAGGAGATACCGTGACCGAGAGCATCATGTGTGAGAAGGCCCGAGACATTTACGGGGATTTGGTGCAGCAGACGGCGGGAACATCAACGGACAAGGCATCGGAAGAGTCATTCAAAGCCAGTCGGGGATGGTTTGATAATTTTAAGAAGAGGACCGGCATTCACTCCGTCAGGCATGGTGAGGCAGCAAGCTCGGATGTGAAGGCAGCTGAAGATTTTATTATAACTTTTGCCGAACTGATAGAAGCCGAAGGATACATCCCCCAGCAAATCTTCAACTGTGAGCTGTGACGAGAAAGGGCTCTTCTGGAAAAAGATGCCGAGGAGGACGTATATAACGGCAGAGGAGAAGAGCATGCCAGGCCACAACTTGTTCAGAGTGCCGGCGATAGCTCGCCTTCTCTATGTGGAAAACACGGTGAGATCCTTAACATCCAACAACTAATGGGACGCAAACGGGGCGCCCAGTTTAGCGGTACACACATTGATGAATCACCCTGCCTGTGATTCACCCATGACAGGTTATAGCTGGGTCGGGATTCAAACCCAGGCTGGACAGTTTGGAGTCAAGTGTGCGTACCTCCAGTCCAGGCCATCCTGCCAACTTGTATGCTGCATACAGGTCAAATATAAAGCGCGAGATATTTTTATATATACTGTATATTTAAAAAAAAATTGGTGTGGTTTTTGGCGGGCTGGAACGGATTAATAGCATTTCAATGCATTTTAATGGGGAAATTTAATTTGAGAAACGAGCAAATTGAGTTACGAGCTCGGTCACAGAACGAATTAAACTCGTAAGTCAAGGTTTCACTGTATGTATATATATATATATATATATATATATATATATATATATATATATATATATATATATATATATATATATATACATCTATATATATATATATATATATATATATATATATATATATATATGGCGGGGGAGGGAAGGGGAGGGGGAGGGGAACGGGGGGGAGGGGAGGGGAGGGGAACGGGGGGGGAGGGGATGGGAGGGGAACGGGGGGGGAGGGGAGGGAGAGGGGTATTATATATATATATATATATATATACATATATATATATATATATATATATATATATATATATATATATATATATATATAGATATATACATATATATTGTATATATCGGTATATATATATATACATACATATACATGCATATATACATATATAATATATATACATACATATATATATATATATACATACATATATATATATACATACTATATATATATATATGTATGTATATACATATATACATACATATATATATATACATACGGTATATATATATATACATACATATATACACATTTATGTATACATGTATATACACATATATAATGTATATTTCCATACTGTTATGTTTTGGGGGGTAGGTGAAAAGATACCGTAGGGAAGGTAGGATTGTATAATTATAGCATGGGCGATGTGATGCGTAGAAGAAACCTCGATGTAATAAGGAGGGAAACTGTAGCATAAGGTTGTTTAGGTGTACACCACATGGGGGATGGTGTTGTGCTAATTTATCGGTCGGGATTAAGGTTCGTTTTCCCCAGTACGTGATTTTTCCCTCTGTAACTTTCCCTTTACATTTTGCTGACAAGGCGGACCATGAAAACCTACTTTAAGCAACATTTGCCACGATGGCAAGAACGCAAGCAGAGCCGGTCTGGGCAAGCCCCGCCCCCAATGGACCTAATGACCTAAAAAAAAAAAGACCCTCGGAGTGGTGTGATGGAGGAGTGGGGGGGAGAGGGTGGAGGAAGAGCCGGCAGGCCACGCCCCTGAAGGTCATGATTGGCCCAGTACACGTTGGCCGATCATGGGGTGATTTGGAGAAGAGCTTCGCCATTGATCAGTGTGACGTCATCGAGAAGCTTCGAGAGACGCTGGTTTTTGGTATGGACGAGAAGGCTTGGCCATTTTGGTGAGAAGAGGGTTGCTGCTGCGGCAATTCCAAAGGAGCTTCGCTTATTGTTGGCTCACAAGGAAGCTGAAGGCTGCGTGTGCTTCCCCACAAGGTGGAGGAGAAAGGAAGGCGTTGAGTCTGCTCGTCTCACGCTTGTAGTGCCTTCGACACGCGGCGTTCGACGTCGCCATTTTGGAGTGCTTCCTACGCGAGTGGCTACACCAGCTTCAACAGCTGCCAAGCTCTTAAAATAATTAATTACGGCCAAGCTAAGTGCTGGCTGAAGGGGTTTTATTTTATTTCATTTTCCCCTGTGTAATAATATTTGAGTCTTTGTGTGGAGGTACCTCAGCTAGAAATTTAATTTACCTCAACATTTATTCAACATTTTCACCCCTTTTTTTTTTTTTTGCTATTTTGTATACAAGATCGAGGCTCGTGAAAGAGCTAACATTAATCACACAAAAAGACAAACCGACACACAAAACACAAAAAACAAGGGGAGCGGTAGACAAGATGGGGAGAGAGGGGGAAGGACACAAAAGAGAGGGGGAAGGACACAAACACAACATTTGAGAGCAGGGACATCGGGAGGACTTGGGGGGAGGTGGGAGAGGATTAAAACATATGAACACTGCAAGGACTCTGGGGTGAATTACCGGGGGTAGAAAAGATCAAGGTTTTCGATGGGGGAAGATAAGAGATGTTGGTGAACAGCTGTTTTAAAGACCTGGAGGGAGGAGTGGGATTGAAGGGAGTGGGGGAGTTTGTTCCAGAGGCGGGAGAAAAGGGGAATGAAAGAGTGAAGGTGAGCAGAGAGCCTAGACTTTGGCAGTTTAACCAGAAGAGGGTTGCAGGCAGATCTTGTGCGACCTGAAGGAATATTGGGGGGACAGAGCACAGAGAGAGCTGGGGGAGCAAGGCCGGAGAGGAGTCGGTAGAAGACAGAAAGACCACCAACCTGCCTGCGGTGAGTGAGTGAAAGGCCCTCGGCGTTGACTACATCGCAGGAGATTCCAATGATTCTGAAAGCTTTGGCCTCAACAGCGTGAAGCCGAGCAAGGTGTGAGGCAGGAGCACCAGCCCAGAGGGGGGAACAGTATTCCATTGAGCTGTGGATGAAAGCCTTGTATGTGGTGAGGAGCTCAGGTGTGCCAAGGAAGGACTTCGCACGACGGAGGATGCCCAGTCGGCGACTGGCTTTGGAGGCCAGCTTGGAAATGTGGTTTTCCCAAGAAAGATCATGGCAGATAGTGAGACCCAAAAGCTTGAGCGACAGAACTTCTTGGAGAGGATTGTTGAGAAAGTAGATGGGAGGGTTGTCCAGTCGGTCCTTTCGGAGAGACATTGTAAGAGTGTGAGATTTGTCAGGATTGAAAGACATGTTCCACTTGTTTGACCAGTCTGTGATTTTGTCCAGGTCTGCAGAGAGTGAGGAGGCTGCAGACTGCCGATCTGAGGGATGAGGAATGGAGCGACAGAGAGTAGAGTCGTCAGCAAAGAGATAGAGAGGATTTTCAAGAGAGTCAGAGAGATCATTGATGAAGACCAGAAAAAGCACAGGGCCCAGAACACTACCTTGGGGAACTCCAGCCTGAACAGGAAGAGGAGATGAGAGAAACCCATTCAGGGCCACACGTTGACTACGACCAGAGAGGAAGTCCGCCAGCCATGCGTGGAGATTTCCATGGATACCAAAGGAGGAGAGTTTGGAGAGCAGAGCAGGGTGCCAGACCGTATCGAAGGCACGTGAAATGTCAAGGGAGACAGCTCTAATTTCCTGTTTGGCGTTGAGGACCTCCATCCATTGTTGAGAAAGCAGAAGCAGCATGTCCAGAGTAGAGTGACCAGGTCTGAAACCAAATTGATGATCAGAGATCAAGCCATTGGAGAAGAGGAAAGATTTAATATCTGAAGCAATGATGGATTCCATGACTTTGCTGATAATTGGGAGAAGGCTGATTGGTCTGTAGTTGCTGGGATCTGTTTTTGCACCTTTTTTGTGCAAAGCGGTGATGTTGGCTGATTTCCAAGCAGATGGCAGATGACCTTGAGCAAAAGAGAGGGTGAAGAGAACAGAAAGAGGGAGTGAAAGTGCAGAAGAACATGATTTTAGGACCCGTGGGCTGATGCCGTCAGGACCAGTTGCAGAATCAGAGTCGAGGGTTGCCAGAAACTTTTCCACCTTGTCAGGAGGAAAGGACACAGAGTCCAGGAGCAGCTGGATACGACTGGGTACGGTGGGTACAGAGAGGGATGGGTTTGGGACACAAGATGATACCTTGGGGAACGAACCCCTTGCTTTATTTTCATTAAATTATTTGTTGAATTTACTGTCATGTTTCTTTGTTCGTGGGCTCGGGAATACACCAGTGTTGCTTTCGTCCCGTTTAGGTAAACGTCTCTCACAGCCTCCATCTGGCGTGGGGCATAACCGCCAAAAATTCGGCTTCCTGCTGTCGTAGCATTGGAACCGTTACATTAAAGCTCTAGTTCCTGCTTCTTCTTCAATCCTGGAAAGATGAGCCTTTATAACAGGCAATTTTTGTCACTAAATGTACAAAAAAATTTATTCCAAGAAAATCGATTATTTAGCTTCCCAACGGTACCATTTTTGTTATTCTATGACAGCAGGAACCCTGAGGAATAAAGTATAATGGACGGACACACATACACATCGAGTGATACTTATCCTTTCAGTCATACATACAGTCACGTGAAAAAGTAAGTACACCCCATGTAAAGTTTTGACTTTTTCAAAATATTTCAACATACAGCTATTTGATCTTCATTTCAACAATATTCATAGATAAAGGTGATATAATACAACAAATATCATGAAACATTTACATTTTGTAGTCCATTGTATAATTTAAATAAACATAAATGCAAATTTCGCATGTGGAAAAAGTAAGTACACCCCTACATTTATCACTACTTCAAATAGTTAAATTAGAATCATGTGCACCAACGCAGGTGCAATTGATTAGATACCATAAATCTCTCATTGATTACCATAGGATGCTATCCACTGCATTTTTACAAGGGTAAGCTGAGAAAAAAACCAGCAACTTCACCTTATCCAAGGCTGAATGTTGTAGCAAGGAAGAATTCAAAAGATAATATAAACATGTCTTCTTTCATGCAAGATGTGTGAGCCACCACCTTGAACATGTGCAAGGAACAGCAAGACTGCACAATTACAAGAGGAAGGCAGCTTCACGTACAAGAGAAGCCGCAAATGAGTGAAGGGGAGCAGACTTTGGAAAGTGAACACAAGGAGTGAGGTGGTTAATTATGTGGGACCCAGTAGGGTTGGATGGATGGCTCAAAGAGGGGATGGAATGCGCCAATTTCGAAGCAGTGAAAGAAAGAGAGGCCACCCTTCGTTCTACAATGACGGAGCGGTAAACATCATGCCTCAATGCAGAAGAAGACGAGGATGATTCACAGGACTTTCAACATGATGTGACCTCTGAAAATTGCTTCAACATGACCTCTGAAAATTGCTTCGATTCTCAACATTGGCAAATTGTTTGAGGCATACAAAATGCACGTAAATAGAGTAAGGTGTGGTGCTTGTGCAGGAGGTGGGCATTTTGCCCCGAAGTAACTCAAAACAATATTGTTCCTTTTTGAAAGTTTGGTTTACATACTCGAGTTTTGAGGTCACTTTTCATTGCAGCACAATTAGTTGTATTTTTATATAAATACATTATAATCACTGTATTATTGCAGTTTTCATTGTCTTGTGAATGCATGCCACATACTCCTATTTTAGTGCTTCACATGGAAACTAAGGCAGTTGTAGATCAGAAAATAGATAACACAGATAATTATATACTCAACATCAAAATAAACTTATCAAATCTTTAGAGGGACACTCGTTGAAATCCTCCACGCAAAAATGAAAAATATTTGAACACAGAGGTAAAGTTCAGCTATCTTTACTAAACACATGTCAATAAACAAGAGGTTGCCTCAATCACAAAAAACAACAAGCGTTACGCCTCGGTCCCCCGTCGGTGAAGTGATGTGAGTTGACAAAGTGGAAGATGCAAGGCGGCCATCTTGGATTTTGACGTGGCGACCCAATTTTCAATAGCGTTCTTCCGTATGCCTAGATACACCCACACACCAGATTAGACGTTGGTACTTCGGTTATTTTTCAAGATAATCCGCTCACAAGGTTCAGACACATATATGGTGGCGGCCATCTTGGATTTTGACGTGGCGACCCAATTTTCAATAGCGTTCTTCGTTTTGCCTAGATACACCCACACACCAGATTAGAAGTTGGTACTTTGCTTATTTTTCAAGATATTCCGCTCACAAGGTTCAGACATACAGTCATGTGAAAAAGTATGTACACCCCATGTAATGTTTTGACTTTTTCAACATATTTCAACATACAGTTATTTGATCTTCATTTCAACAATATTGATAGATAAAGGTGATATAATATAACAAATATCATGAAACATTTACATTTTGTAGTCCATTGTATAATTTAAATAAACATAAATGCAAATTTCGCATGCGGAAAAAGTATGTACACCCCATGAAATGTATTTTTTATCTTTTTAACATATGTGGACATATCAATAATTATTGATCTTCATTTAAACAGCATCTATAGATAAAGGTGATCTAATTGAACAAAAAACAATGAAAATTTGACTATGCAATAATTTATTCAACAAAACATTGTTGCACAGCATGCACAGTTGCATGCACAGCTCGTTTCAAATCCCCCCACAACATCTCGATGGGATTTAGATCCGGGCTTTGACTTGGCCATTCCAGAACCCTCCATTTCTTTCTTTTCAGCCATTCCTTGGTGGATTTACTGGTATGTTTAGGGTCATTGTCATGTTGCAAGGTCCACCTTCGGTTGAGCTTCAACTTTCCGACAGATGGCCTCACATTATCCTCAAGCACCCTCTGGTACAATGAAGAATTCATAGTGGATTATATGATGGTGAGGTTCCCAGGCCCTGATGCAGCAAAGCTGCCCCAAACCATAATATTTCCACCACCATGCTTTACAGTTGGTATCAGGTTCTTGTGGTCAAATGCTGTCTTTGGTTTTCGCCAAACGTGTCTTCTGGTACTATGGCCAAATAGCTCCTCCTTTGACTCATCTGTCCAGAGCACATTATTCCAGAAGTGCTGGTCTTTGCCGAGGTGTTCATTGGCAAACTTTAGTCTTGCCCTGATGTTCTTTCTGGACAGCAAAGGTTTCCTCCTGGCATACCTCCCATGTGGATCAAATTTGTGCAGCCTCTTTCTAATGGTAGACTCGTGCACTTTGACATCAACAGTGCCAAGAGCTACCTGTAGGTTCCGTGATGATATTCTGGGGTTCTTAGAGACTTCTTTCAGCATCTGGCGGTCTGCTCTCGGGCTGAACTTGCTGGGGCGGCAAGTTGGCAGTTGTTTGGAATCTTCTCCACTTGTAGATGATCTTCCGGACAGTCGAATGATTGATTTCAAATTGTTTGGAGATCTTTTTAAATCCCTTCCCAGACTCGTAGGTATCTTTAACCTTCTTTCTGAAGGCCTCAGAGAGCTCTTTTGATCTAGGCATGGTGATGCCGCACACTTCAACAACAAAGAGCAAACCAAACTAAATGTCTGACGTTTAAATAAGACAGGTTCCTCCAAGATCCTCTCCAACGATGTTCTAATCATTTGCACCTGAGCTGGTGCACCTAATTCTAATTTTAGGTATTTGAAGTAGTGATAAATGTAGGGGTGTACTTACTTTTTCCACATGCGAAATTTGCATTTATGTTTATTTAAATTATACAATGGACTACAAAATGTAAATGTTTCATGATATTTGTTATATTATATCACGTTTATCTATCAATATTGTTGAAATGAAGATCAAATAGATGTATGTTGAAATATGTTGAAAAAGTCAAAACTTTACATGGGGTGTACTTACTTTTTCACGTGACTGTAGATGTTTGTATTTTGCATTTTTTTTGCATTCTGAATCGAGGATGGTTGATCTAAAGCACAGAATAGACCAGGATGTAGTATAGTGAAAATAACAGCAGAAAGAGAGGGCTTGGGGCACACACCAACCACATATCGGTTGAGGCACCAATAGTGAGCGACTTGGCGGAATAATGGGCGTGGGGAAGAACGAAGGCAAGGGGAGGAGGACACGGGTTGAATAAGATGGAAACAGTTGCAAGTCTCAATCGCAGAATTGAAACGAAAAACTGAAAACCCGGTAAGAGGCGGTCTTGAGGAAAATTAATGAGGGTAGAAAAGATCATGGTTGAGGATGGTGGGTGACCTGAGATGGTGATTAACAGCAGTCTCGAAGCTCGGGAAGGATGAATGAGATTGAAGAGACCGAGGAAGTGTTATTTTGAATGTACTGATTTCATGGTAATGAATGCACTTGGTGGTTTTCCACTAGCCA
Source organism: Myxine glutinosa (assembly GCF_964187855.1). NCBI lineage: Eukaryota > Metazoa > Chordata > Myxini > Myxiniformes > Myxinidae > Myxine > Myxine glutinosa. The sequence goes on along the minus strand of NC_136264.1, from coordinate 31,033,269 downwards.
AGCACGAAGGGCTTGCCTAATGTCCTCTGCATATGAGGATAACGTACTCGTGACCCTGAGAGCATCTCCCTCACCATGATACAATACAGTGACTGCGCGCCATCGGACCAACAGATTCAAGTTGGGTGACATCTTTGCCAGGACCAAAGTGGATGTTTACTTATTAGTCCCCAACCGGTTTCACCGGAGGAGACTCCAGGTTTGCTCTCCGTCTGTCTATCCATCCGTGAGTCTGTCTGTCCCGCCTGTGGTTTTCCAGACTTTTTCTCCACACCCTTCAACATATTCAACTGGAACTTGGTAGCTCCATGGCTTTATTATAAGTTTCAGAAAAAGTTTGAGTTTCAGGGTGTTTCACCAATTTTCATGAAGTTATCCCCTTTTTGAACTTACAAATTATCACAAATTATGCATGGGTCAGTTTTTCAGACTTTTTCTCCCATACCCTTTTACATATTTATCTGAAACTTTATATTAGAACAAGGTCTCGTAGAATATTCATTGGGACTGGTAGGGGGCATGTAGAGGACAAAGGGACAAAGCATGGTAGGGATATGGGAGCAATTCTCACTGTGTGTGTGTGTTATGTTTGCAAGTATGGCGGAATTTAAGTTGAAATGTGAGTTGGGATGAGCGCTTGCGTCTTCTGCCAATCAAAAACCCAAAACCTTGACCGAGTCTGAGAGGTTAGAAGTTTGAAACCAGGCCGAATCGTGCCAAAAACTTTTTAAAAAACAAACCTTGACGTTTCTTGTAAGGGAATTCGTATGAATTACTATTCTTTCTTAAATACAGCAGCCAGACCCAATTTCCTTTGCTGCAATTCGAACGAATTGTAAATTTAAGCAGTAATACAAGACACAAATGTCCTAGAAACTTAAAATTACAGTTCATTGCAATGACTCATCATTCCTGATGGAGATGGCTGGTACAGCATTAACTTAGGGGCCTTAAGGTCTTCATACCGCCAAGTATCGAATAACTCAGCACACGGATGTGGTGGATGTGGTGCCGGGATTTGTGGCAATTCCGTCCGGATTTGGAAATGGGATCGCCAGTGTGGTCCAGCCATCTTGGGAACTGCGGAAGAGCCGGCGGGATTGTAAACGACTCAATTTGCCCTTGCTCTGTGATGCTACTAATGTGGCCTAGCTCAGCGTGACTGGACTCTTGCTGTTGTTGCATCTCTTGCCCTCGTTATCTTGGCTGGTGCTGCCAAACACCTTCTGTTCTTCAGGTGGTGAAATTCTATACACACCTTCGCGCAACTGTCCCCTTGGGAGCTGCGGCTTCTTCGCACGCCATTGGTAATTCTCTGCAGAAATTTGGGACTTATCGAGTCTATTGGTAAGACCATCACATTGTGGAAGCATCGCCCTAGTCTGGGTGTCTGGGTTTGAGCTGTCTAGTTTGGGATTGATTATCAGTCTTGATTATCTGCTTGATAATCCCTGGTGTTGGCTTAGCGGTTAGGGTGCCGGCTTAGGATCCCAGGATCCTGGGTTCGAATCCCGGTCGATCGCTGAATTAACGCCAGGGGGGTTGACTCAGCCTGTCATCCTTCCGAGGTCGGCATATTGAATACGAGCTTGCTGGGATGAATGATCCCGGTGTGCACCCCGATTTAGAATAGGTACACCGTATCCCTGCGCATCGTAAGAGCGTGACCAAGGGTTGGCGTCAGGAAGGGCATCCGGCCATAAAAACATTGCCTCAAACAGGGAACCATGATTGTCATGGGGCCGCAAGGCTAACCCCCGCTCTCGCGGGGAAAATGGCCTTAAAACGATCATTCATTCATATATTCATTATCTGCTTGATGTTGTTACTTGTAAAATCGAAGATTTTTCAAGTATATTGGTTGTGCGTTACTGCTTAGGGAATTTTTTATATTTTTGACCAGTATGTTGATCACTCCGGTTTGTGTGTTTGTGTGTCTGTCTGTCCACTCACTTATATTTTCCTCCAGGCCACAATTTTAAACTGATCTTCACGAAACTTCACCAAATGTTAGAGTTGGTGTTCCGACAGAATCCTATTTATTTTTGAGGTCAAAAGGTCAAAAGGTCAACGTAGGCCAAAAGTCAACCACTTTCAGTCAAATTTCTAAAATCCTCAATTTTCATTCGATTGACTTGAAATTTGAATAGGATTTTCATATCAGCTTACCGAAACCAACCACCAACTATTCTTGAGGTCAACATAGGCCAAAAGGTCAACCACCTTTTTCGAATTTCTGAAATTCTCAATTTTCATCCAATTGACTTGAAATTTGAATAGGATTTGCATATCGTCTGATTGAATTCAACCACCAATTATATTTGAAGTCAACATAGGCCAAAAGGTCAACACATGCCAAAAGGTCAACATGCCGAATTTCGAAAATTGTCAATTTTCATCCAAATTAACTTAAAATTTGAAGATACTTTGACATTTGAAGACAATTTGCATATCAGCTAACTGAATTCAACCACCAATTATTTTTGTGATCAACCTAGGGCAAGAGGTCAAATAGGCCAAACTTCTAAAATTGTCAATTTTCATCCGATTAACTTAAAATTTGAAGACTATTTGCATATCAGGTCACTGAATTCAACCAACAATTATTTTTGAGGTCAAAAGGATGCTCTACCGAGTGCCATTCTACTTTGTTCTCTTTTGCCAAGTGGCGCTCTATGAGTGATTTTTCATTCTGGCTGTCTGTCTGTTTGTTTATCTGTCTGTCTGTCTGTCTGTCAATCATGTGCAGTTTACAATTTTAAACCGATCTTCACGAAACTATACCAGCTGGTAGGGTTTGGCATGAGTAAGAAGCCTATTGATTTTTAGGTCAAAGGTCATCATGAGGTTGAATTTATAATCTTCATGAATCATGAGGTTGAATCTTCTCCTTCTCCTTCCTGTTGCTTTGATTATTTACCTATTGATTTTTGTCTTTTTGCACTTGTTTTTTGTACTCTGTCAAAGCGCCTTTGGGCTTCTTGAAAAGCGCTATATAAAATAAATGTATTATTATTATTATTATTATTATTATTATAATATAGTCATTTTTCATCTGACTTGAAAATTGAACAGTATTTGCATATTGAGTCATTAAATTGGGAAACGAAATATTTTTATGGTCAAAAGGTCAAAGGTCAACTCAAGGTCAAACTTCTAATATAAATGTTCATATGAAAAAAAAAAATCCCATCCGATTGATCTGAGCTATGATTAAGATGTCAATTTCAATCTTAATGAAATGTACAATTTGATACCTCCATGGCAACTTTTCTTTTTGAGGAGTGGGGGTGGATTTTGCAAGTATCATGTTCTGCACGACATTTCTTGTTTATTTATTTATTTATTTATTTATTTTTATATTTTTTTCTCTCTCTCTCTCTCTCTCTCTCTCTCTCTCTCTCTCTCTCTCTCTCTCTGTAGCTCTGTAGCTCTGTAGCTCTTGTCTCTTTCACTTTCCTTCCTTCCCCATTTCTAACATCATGGTGACAATGAGGCCTACATTGACCTGAAACATGAGCATGCTCCTTGCACGGATTTTCAGCACGATAAGCGGCAGATCTTCTTTGACACTAATAGTGCCGCTCGTAGCGTGCTCTCCACATACGAACTGCATTTGCTTCTAATTTATTTTTTGTTGATGTGTACAATTAAATTAGGTTGGCAGGATGGCCTAGAGGTACACTCACCTCAAAGCTGTCTAGCCTGGATTTGAATCTCAGTCCAAATATAAACTGCCATCCCTGGTGTTTCACAGTCATGGTTATTCATCAATGCCTGTGCCATCCCACGGATGGACGTCGAATTGTTGTCCTGTCTGACGGCATTAGTCAGTGGACGTTAAAGATCTTACGGTGTACTTTGTGAAGAGTTAGGATTGCTATCACCAGCAGCACCCTCAACAAATTCCAAATTGCTGCCTTAATTATTGCTAGCAAGGCAATGGCAAACCACCCAGTATAACCCCGGTTAACAAGAAACCTCTTCGGCAACACCAATGCTGAATTAGAATCAAATTTATCTTCGGTTTGCGTTACTAGTAGAATCACGTTTTGTTTTCCATGATGCCAGGAGCCTTTCAGCAAACGCTTCAATCACAGGCATGAGGCCTTTATACCGATGATTGCACACAGCGATTTTTCCAAACTCGTTATGCTTTATTTCTTTTTGTCTGTATTGATGTCAATTATCATGCGACATCATTTTCTCTCTTTCATAGATTGCTCTTTTATCTTGGGATAGGCTCTCTCATTGCTCTCATTAGTAGAAATGAGATGTTAACATTGATCATTTATCAGCTTTTACAACTCATTTGCTGTCTCGCTCAATGATTTTTAGAGATTTATCTCTCGGAGAAATTATTTTGGGAAGTTGCCAATTTGGATGGATTTGAAGTAGTTATGGCAAATACAAACAACCACATAATGAATCGATCTCCGTGTGACGAATAAGTCAGTAAAACGGTTGACATTGTTGGGGAATGTGGAATGGAATGGAAATGGAAATGATGGAAATGGATGGAAAAATGGAAAATGGAAAATTGTTGTTTTGGAATTGGAAAAATGGAAATTTGAAAATTTGAAATTTTTTGAAATTTGAAAAATTTGAATTTGAAATTTTGAAAAATTTGAAATTTGAAAAATAATTTGAAAAAAAAAAATTTAAAAAAAAATTGAAAAAATTGGAAAATGAAAAAAAAAAAAAGGAAAATGCAACTGAACATGTGATTACTGTTGATGTCACAGTATCATAATGTCAATCATGAGAAGAAAAGGCCATTGGGTTCATCTCGCTTGTGACAAACCGCCTTACCTGCATTCTTCAGCAATCTATATTATAATAGGCGAAGATGATTCTGTTGGACGTCTGTCCGGGGGTGTGGCTTACTCGGTTTGCAGAGTAGCTCCACCCACTCCTCCTTCTCGAATAGCTTTGAGGCCTGTTTAGTTAGGCCCGTGCTGTCTTTCTCTCTCACACAGGTTTATTTCAATTCTAATTCGATATATCATTTCATTTTTCGCAGTCGCTAACATAGTTTTAGACTCGGTTGAAAAAAAACGGGAAGAAAATCCGATCCGATCCTTCGGATCTTGAATCTCTCTCACGCCTTTATCTCCAATCTAACTTACCATCTGATTTCATTTTTATTGATGGTTTTAGACTATACACCATATCACCTTTTAGACTATACACGGTGTCAGCAACGCGGGAAAACGCAGATATATTTTTAAAAATACACCATATCACCGCCCAACAGCCAACAACCGCCCAACATGTATCATACACCGCCCAACATGACACAGACGGCAACATGTCGACATTATCGCTTTTTCTTTAAACCGAGTGAACCGAGCCGAACCGAATAAACCGAGTGAATTCACCGAGCGAATTTCATCCAATTCCACCAAGTTTCATGAAATTACCGAGATATTTCTTCGTTTTTATTTTATTAGTTACCAGCAGAAGTACCCAGCGTTGCCGGGCGGGGGAGGGGGGAAGGGCACGTACACTTTAAACATGTATATACATGTGGGATGTGGGATGTGGGATATATACATGTGGGACGTGTGTACGTGTGCGCGCACGTGCATATGTGTGTGTGTGTGTGTGTGTGTGTGTGTGTGTGTGTGTATGTGTGTCGATGTACGTGTGTGTATGTGTATATGTGTGTGGGTGTATATGTGTGTGTGTGTATATGTAGACATGGGCCGGTGTTTGTGTAAAGTGTGAGGAGGTATTGGAGAGGAAAATGCAGAGATATATATTTTTTAATCGCGCCATGATGATAAACGAAAATACACCGCCTAAAATAACAGTCGACATATATTTAAAATTCGTCACACACATCCATTGGGAATCCCACGGGCATGGATGTGTGTGACATTTCGACATATTGAGTTAGATGCTGCACCTGCACATTCAGTTATATAAAATGGTTACTGGCAATTGATCACATCCACAAATGATGTAATCCACACAATTTATGTACTTCACATAACGTTAATAGGAATACATGCCCGTGTAGATGGGAATGACATATAATTCACCGAAAACGTTGAAGCAACCGCATAATATTACGGTGATGTTTAACTCTGAGTGAGAATAGTTCTAAATTTAAAAAACTTTCTTCTGATATTTGTGATTTATTTCAAACAAACTGTATTTCCCATCTACACGGGCATGTATTCCTATTAACGTTATGTAAAGTACATAAATTGTGTGGATTACGTCATTTGTGGATGTGATCAATTACCAGTAACCATTTTATATAACTGAATGTGCAGGTGCAGCACCTAACTCAATATGTCGAAATGTCACACACATCCATGCCCGTGGGATTCCCACGGGTGACCCCGCTAGTCTTACTATAATTCACCAAATGTCTGTCTGTCTGTCTGTCTGTCTGTTCCCAGGTACCGCAAAAACGGCTGAACCGATCGCAACTAAATTTTGGGTGGGTAATCCTGGGACCCCCTGGAGTAAAATAGGCTATATTGTTTTTCCAATTAGAATTTTTTTTCCAATTTTCCAGTTTTCCAAACGCGATGGAATAATATTTCCCGATATGAACAGTGATGTGGCTTTTATTGAAATTCTACAAATACTGTTTAGATTTTGATGATTTGCGTGTGATATGATTCAACGGATGTCTATATAAATCGTTTAAAATAAAAAAAGCCTTCAATTTCTGATATTTTGCCTTTTCATTTGGGCCTCCCAATTGAAGCCCCGCCCTACCGTTGCTAGTATTGTGTAATACATGAGCCAGGTGGTTGTTGTTTCATATGCAGCCTGTGGCTGCTGGTTGCATAACTTCCGGAAGTGCGGCTGTACCGTTGATGGGGGAAAAAAAGGATGACAAAAAAAAACTTTTTCCCTCGGTTTTCAGTAGACGGGTAATCATTTTGCCGACCTTTTTTTTTTTTTTTTTTTTTTTTTTCTATACATAATCGAGGCTCGTGAAAGAGCTAACATTTATCACACAAACAAATCAAACAGACAAACAAAGTGTATAAAAAGGGGAGCGGTAGACAAGATGGGGAGAGAAGGGGAAGCACATAAACACAACATTTGTGTGGGACATCGGGAATGTGTGGGAGGGAGAGGGCTTGGGGGGAGGCGGCCTGGAAAGGGGGGGAGGGGGTGGGAGAAGTATAAACACAAGGACACCAATAACTTCCAGGAAAGAAGTTGGTATTTCAAAAAAGAGGATTTGGGGTGAAATTAGCGGGGGTAGAACAGATCAAGGTTTTGGATGGGGGAAAATAAGAGATGGTGGTGAACAGCTGTTTTAAAGACCTGGAGGGAGGAGTGGGATTGAAGGGAGTGGGGGAGTTTGTTCCAGAGGCGGGAGAAAAGAGGAATGAAGGAGTGAAGGTGAGCAGAGAGTCTTTATTTTGGCAGTTTAACCATAAGAGGGTTGCAGGCAGATCTTGTGCGACCTGTAGGAATATTTGGGGGACAGAGCCCAGAGAGAGCTGGAGGAGCAAGGCCGGAGAGGAGTCGGTAGAAGACAGAAAGACCACCAACCTGCCTGCGGTGAGTAAGTGAAAGGCCCTCGGAAGTAGCTTCATCACGGGAGATTCCAATGATTCTGAACGCTTTGGTTTCAACACCGTGAAGACGAGCTAGGTGTGAGGCAGGAGCACCGGCCCAGAGGGGATTTGGTTTGTGTCTCTTTGTAGATGCTCTCCAGACTTTTTTTGGTGGAAGGAGATTCGACATTCGACTTGAAAACAGTAGCTGTTGTTATTCTCTTTTTATTGTCTCTTTATTGTTATGTTATGTTATTGTATTATGTTATTGTCTCTTTTTGAACATTGTATAACACGAACCTGCAGTTTAGCAGTACTTTGGCTCTGAAGTTGGTAAATTGTATGGAGTCACGTCCTGAGCGCGCATACGGACAGAGGGGAGAGGTAATTTTTAAGCGGTTAAGCTGCTTCAATATTTGGCTATGTCCGTCCGTCTGTCTAAAATGAAGAAGAAGAACCTTTCTAACCCACCATATTTAATTCTAAAGGGTTCTAAAGAGTAATTCTAAAGGGTTCTAAAGAGTAATTCTAAAGGGTAATTCTAATGGGTTTTGTTCGTTACTAGGCTTTGCCTATTTCATTTTTTAAATGCCAAACTGAACCGCTTCCTACGGACTCGAGTGGGATTTTAAAAATTATTTTTAGTCTGTCTGCCTACCTGGCAGTCAAGCAAAATAGAAATTCATTCCAAACAGGAAACGTACTGTTTTTAGGGATCTCATAAAGGACACAAACAACAGGCACGAAGAACTAATTTAACGTGTTAAATACGGTGGTGTAAAAAAATACTGTATTAATAGTGGTAAACTTCCGGGATTTTTTTTTTTTGCAGCTTTTAAAGTCTTTATTTTATTTCAATTGAATTATATACTTGAACACTGTGGAATACGCATTTTGGCACTTTCAAAAACCTTCCGTTAATTCACAGTACTTGGCCAAAGTAGTACGCCATTTTACGTCAATTCGACCAATCAAAATAGTTACTCACTCTCTCAGAGTCTCAGCGTTGGGGAATATGGAGATTCAGACAAAATGGTGGCTCATACGATATATCGATCGTGCCCGGAAATCCAATAAGCATTAGTTTAAAAGGCCTTTGCCATGTCCCTTGTTTCTCAAGACTGTGAGGGGTATGGTGTTCTATGAACTCTCTAGTTGTAAAAGTGTTACATCAGCTCTTCCACATTCTCAAAGTAAAGTCAAGAATCCAGGCAGTGAAGAATTTGATTTCCGCACATTGCCCATGAAGGCCAGACTGTTGGTGGTGGTATCGGTGGTTGAGGTGGGAGATGATACCTCCAACAAAGGCAAATGAACATCACTCCTGCAACAAAACAGATACAACTGGAATGTTTTCTAAATGCAGGATTCTTTCTCAATTACACTTCATCTTTCATTTTGAGATTAAGATTCCAAATCTTGGTGGATTAAAAAAAAAAACCCCCCAAAAGGAACCAAATAGGAACAGAGATATTTTCTTTTAAATAAAGTACGTACTGCGTTTACCAAGACTCGCATGTTGTTTAAAATGAGTGATATAATTTTAAAAAATCTTTGTTTCCAATATTTGTCAAATATTGATCTGTTTTCGAATATTTATTTAAAGTTTTTTTTTTTTTTGGCCAAACCCCTTTGTGTAAGTAGGAAACGTTGATGAAGGTTTCCACCATTGACATCACAAGTGAAATGTTTTCCTACATATGATATATGTACTTGCTCCTCCATGAGCCTCAGATCACTCACTGTAAAGGAAACTTGCTCTAGCTGCCTCAAGGACTGCTGGGTTCGGATTTGGTTTGTGTCTCTTTGTCGATGCTGTCCAGACTTTTTTTGGTGGAAGGAGATTCGACATTAGACTTGAAAACTGTAGCTGTTGTTATTGTAGCCTCAAGTGGTGGTAGAGGGGTGAAAATAATGTGTCATTGAAAGGATAAATCTTCAAGCATTCTAACAGCTTTGCCGGTGACGATATCTAACATGTGACAAAAACCCAAGCAGCAGTGTGACAATGAAATTCAATTGCAATGGGAAATAACATGAATCTAATTTTGGAAATGATAATGAAACCTGTATGCAGGGGCTAATATTGTTAAAGGATTTTGCTGCTCTGCAGTCTGCATCTCCTCTTGAGGGAGTGGAGTGGACTTGGGGGATTGGAAGGAATGTTCATGCCGAGTATCTCATGATGTTGTTTCTGAGCAGGTTTCCATTGGATGTCTAATTGCTTGCACTTGCAACTTTGCGCAGGAATTTACGTGCTGATTCTGCTTCTGGCGTCCTGGGCTTCATTTCGTCTCCGCCTCGCCAGCCATCCGCCATTACTCTTCCGCCCTGAGACGAACATACAGAGTCTTTTGAACCTGCAGGACAACCTCAGCTCTCCAGCTATTGCCTGCCATACTTGCTCGGGTGCGTCTTACGTTTTGTTTGATTATTCAGCATTCTCAAGCTCTTACACAATAGTTTAAGACTGTGTGAGGAATTTCCTCCTCCCCATGGATGCCAACCGATGGGGATTGTCTGTGCTCTATCCTTTTCAAACAAGGCAGCAGCACGTACCATTTTTAAGTCCCCCCCCCCCTTTCCCGTGCCTCCTCCCCCCAAGCCCTCTCCCTCCCACATATATCCCGATCTCCCTGCTCTCAAATGTTTTACTTGTGTGCTTCCCTCTCTCCCCCCATATTGTCTCCCGCTCCCTTTATCTTATGTTTTATGTGTCAGTTTGTCTTTTTCTGATTAATGTTAGCTCTTACACGAGCCTCGATCTTGTACACAAAAAAGAAAGAAAAAAAAAGAGTCTTTGGTATGACTTGAACCGGTCCAAACCGGATGGGTGTTTTTTTTAGGAGACACCATCACCTTACTGTGAGGCCTTTGGCTCCCTACTGGAGCTGATCCGCCCTTTGCCAGGTGTTGTGTTTGGTCCTGTAGTCCTGTAGCAAAGCCAGTGAGGGGTGTCGTTTTAGTCGCCAACAGCCCGACCATGCGGCAGGTAACACTGGGTTACATGTTACCAGTGGCAGTCCCAAAAGACTGACCTGACCAGTTTGCTATTATTCAGTGGCCCTTCTCTCGCCATCCTGACTAAGCCTTCTGCATGTGTGACCGAGGCCATCGACTGGTCTATAATTTGCTGGGAGGGCCAAACCGGAACCCGACTTTCTTGCACTTAAGAAATGCTGGCAGTTAACACCGCTCCTTTCCACTGACCTCTCACAAACACCGCTCGTAATCTTCACTGCAACAACAATTAACCTTATCGCCTCCCCCACCATTCTCGCATCACATAGACGTCAGGTAATGACAAAAAAAAATGCTTTGGAAAGGAAAATGTTTCATTTATTTTTTTCCAAAAAGTAATTAGCTCTTTCAAGAAGCTCCTTGCAGCTAATTGTCTGCCCTTTCTGCTACCTTCGGCAGACTTTCCACTTGCTTAATGAGATATTTAGGCCTGCACAGTTTTGAGCAAAATTAATAACGCCCGTGATGTTAATAACGATGATTTTGAATATGCAATGCATGGCTTTAGCATTTGTGCAGATTGTTTGTCATTTCATGGCCCTCTGTCTTCTTGCAGTTGATTGAGCTTGAAGCAGTTGACTGATTTCACCGCAGTTCAGATTAAATTCCACCATGCATGGTGTCCTTCACCAGGAATGTCAGATAAAGCAATTTTGGATGATAGGAATGACATTGCTATTGGTGAACAGAGTAATGATCACCACAGTGGTAGAGATACCAGTCGGTAGAAATGTAACAGGAGAGTACTAAAATCCTCATTTTGTGAACTTTTGGGAATGATCAACTCTTCCTGTCTGTCCCATCTACTAGCATTTGCTTCTGCATATTGTATATTCCATAATCGTTTTTTAGCTCACCTGGAACAAAGTTCAGGGGAGCTTATGCGATGGCGCGTCGTCCGTCCGTCTGTCTGTCTGTCTGTCTGTCCGTCCGTCCGTCCGTAAACACTTGCAACTTCTTCTCCGAAACCGCTGAAGGGATTGTGACCAAACTTGGCACAAATGATATTTGTTGTGTTATGACTAAAGTTTGCTCACGGTATTAAAAAACCGGGTTTACCGGGGTCATAGTGGATCCAGGTTTGACCCCCAAAAATAGGAATTTGCTTTTTCCTCTGAAGCTACACACACTATTTCGATGAAACTTCACCACAACCTTCACCACACGTGATGTATCAAAGTTTGTTCAAGGCATTAGAAAAATTGGGGTCTGAGGAGGTATGGTTGGGGGAGGTGGGGGATGCCCCCCAAAATAGGTATTTTTTTGTTTGTTTGTTTAAAGTTTAATGATTATGTTAGTATGATTCTACATTCCTGCCCTGTGTTCTAGAAACCATTGAAATTGGTTTAAATACCCTTAGTTAGTGCAGTGTACTGTTTATTCTACCAGGTGAGTGCCCGGGGTATTGCCCCGATGTTTGAAAATAGAAGGTTATTGTGTGACAGTTCGCTGGCAAAATTGTAAACTCCTTCCCAACCTGGGGGCTGCAGTCTGCGAGCAGTCTGTGAAACTTTGGCTTCAGCAGCAGTCTGCGATGGAGTAGTGATATGTCCTGTGTGCATTCTCAGCCATGAAACATTCATGACCTTGTGGTCAGCACCTTAATTGCTTCAGAGGGGTATGGGAAGATTCATTCATTCATTATTTTAGTAGATTCAGCCCGTCCCTTGCACAGCATGAGACGGGGTTTTGTCATCACTTCTGTGTGTCTGTCGGGGTATCTGTGTGTCTGTCTGTCTGTGTGTCTGTCTGGGCCATAACTTGTTTTTACCATTTGAGCTATTGTCCTCAAATTTTCACCAAACTTTATTATGATAATACGGAGAAGGCAAATTAATAATTTGCTCAAAAAGTCAAAGGTCAGCGTCACATAAAATCGTCATTTTTCATCGAATTCACCTGAAATTTTAAGAATTTGCATATTGGATCACTGAATTGGTTCACCAATGAAAAGCTACAAGGCGATTGTTGTTGTTTTTTTAGATCAAAATGTCAAAGGTCAAGGTTGCGTAAAATAGTCAATTTTCACCCGATTGACCTGCAAATTTAAAGAATTTGCATATTGGGTCACTGAATTGGTTCACCAATCAAAAGCTGCAAGCCAATTAGTTTTTTTTATCAAAAGGTCAAAGGTGAAGGTTGCATAAACCACCAATTTTCACACGATTGCCATGAAATCTAAAGAATTTGTATGTCGGGTTACTGAATTTGTTCACCGATCAAAAGGGTAGGAGTCGATTGTTATTTTTAGATCAAAAGGTCAAAGGTTAAGGTTGCATAAAATCATCAATTTTTTTCCAATTGGCCTGAAATTTTAAGAATTTGCATATTGGGGTCACAGAATTGGTTCACCAATCAAAAGCTAGAAGCTGATTAATTTTTTTTAGATCTAAAGCTCAAACAAAGGCCATGGTTGCATACAGTTATCAATTTTCATTTTGTATTAAAAAAAAAACTGTTTTCGTTATTAATAGCATATAAAGAAGAAGAAGAAGACGTCTCAATACAAACAGACCCGGGCGGGCTTTGCATTTTTAGATGCTTCCTCATTTTACTTGGAAATTGTTCCGACACGAGTAGGGTACATACAGTATATGTAGCATACTTCCCTTTGAATTACCGTATCTAGTCTGATGTTGATTCCTGGCCTGGTCATAAACTGTCGGATCAGTCGGTGCATCACAGATGGGCTTTGCAATGCAAAGTGATCTGGCACTCAGATGGACGTTAAGCCAGGCACCCATCTGCTGGATTTAATTGAAGGACATTATGGCAGGAAGAAGTAGGCTGTAGTACATGTCAGAGCAAATGACATTGGGAATGTTTACTCCGAGCATTTGAAAAATAGTGTCGTGTGGCCGCCTTTGATAAAAATCAGACGGTCACGGAAGCCGATTGCGAAGGCCTTAGCTCTTGAGGCGAAAACTCAATGGTGGACTCAAAGACAGAAAGCTATACAAAATTGCGCGGGATGGAGGGGTGGCGCGAGACCCCTGCAGTCTTACCTGTTCTCGGGGTGTCTCCAATGCCGCTGCAAATTAAATAAACCACACGGAAAACTGCGTTCAGGTATATACAGAAAATAAAACAAGGATTAATTCACAAGGATAGCGGGACAGGAAAATACGCGCCGGTAATAAATGTCCTAATTGGGATGTCCCCACACACAGATTTCGCATACGACACAAGGGAAAATGAATTAAGGAAAATAAAACGTTCGTTATGCACGGGGAAATGTGGTGCGTCCTTATCTGTCTGTAGTCTTGTCCACCGTCCAAACGCGGCTCCAAGCTCCGGCACGAAGAAACCCTTCGTCCGCTCGCTCGCACGCTTTGCCAGGCCCCGATGCGACTCGCTCCATGGCACGCCACGAGGTCCCTCGCTCCTAGCACCGATGCACCACGTCCACAAGGAACCAACGCCGGGCCAGCAATCCCCACACAAAGCCAATCTCCAACCCGAAGGGGCCGATCTCCAACACGAGGTCCAGCGCGAAGAGAGACGAAGAGCACAGAGAGGTCGTGCAGCGCCAAGAGCCAAGAGAAAGAGAGACAAAATGTCGTGCAGCGCACCCTTATATAACCTTGCGTCGAATCTTCTCCAATGTGCTCTTTCGCTGGTGCCCTGTCATTGGCAGAGTGCCTCCCGCACTGTGGTGTTGCTCGCCCCTCCCCCTGGCCAATCAACAGTCCTCCTGGGCGTGGCTCCCAGCCTTGCTCGATGTCGGTGTTGTACGTGGCCCTTGCCTGCTTGTCTTCCACAGTCTTTGTAAGGTAAGGGAATTTAATTACTGTTGTGCACTAAGAACCTATCTAAATGTTTATAGGAGTGCGTTGCCATAAGGGACAAAGGAATGATTACCAGGTCGGACACACAGGGGTTTATCTTAGTCTCTACAACTACTTAACACCCAAACATCCTCGTCTGTTCACAAGTATACTCTTATCCCGACAAACCACCTAAAAACACAGAACTTATTACAAGGTAGATTCCCTATCGCGACAGTCGAATACCTACCTATACAGATCTACCTGGCTCTAGATATTCCTTTACCCCCCGATATAACACAGCCCTCCCCCCCCCCCCCCCTGGAACCATAGCTCTTGCTAGGTTCACTGCATGTGCTACCATTCCAGTCTTAACACTTACTGTCTCATACTTAATTAACCTATGAAATAAATCAGGAGGGCTGTGGGAAGTGAGCCGGACTTCCTACCTATTCTCCTTAACATGCTAATTCCCTTAACAATCATGCAATCAAATATGTACATTTCATTAGAATTCGTGACTCCTGTGGTCGGAGGAAACAAACAAACACTCAAAAATCCTACCTTAACCACAAAACGTAACCAAACTTACAAAAATTCAGAACTCTATAAAACGTTTGTACAACCCCAGTCGACAGACCGCGTCCCCCGGTGGATGCCACAAGACGCAACCTTACCTGCGGGGCCATCCCAATGCACCCCTAAATTTCCGCGGGCCCTGTCCAGGTGTTACAGGTGAGTGACATGGCTCGGTGGATTTCGCCCTCATTCATGCAACACAAACCCCTTAACCATTCATACTCATTCCAAAACTCATTACACTCAAAATCATTTCAAGCACTTATTTCATCCCCCTGCAGGACCATGGCATTGATGTCATTCGTGTGTGCATTTCTCAACTAGGCAGCGGGGAGGTACCGCACAAGTAAGATGGTGGGGGCGCTCCAGGCTATGGTGCCGGCAGTCCCAAAAACAAGTCAACCGACTCACAAGTTCATTGCCCCCCCCCCCCTTTACCTCTTGGCCCCGTGACAGCCGAACAGCCCTTTTCGCCGTTACCTCGCCGGTGAGGGTCTCCACACACCAGGCTCCGTTGCCTCCTGCTTCAGCGCAGCTACACGGGTTGCCGGGAGTCTCCTTTACACCACGGCGCCCAACCAGACCCTCCACCGACGAGCTCCAATTTCCAGATACCACTGGCTGCCAGGGGTAATTGCCGCAGAGGGGGGCCGCAGGCATCGCTCCTCAGAGCTTGATCTGTACCTGCGGACACACACACCTTCCCCACCCACAAGATCCCAAAACACATTTCCTCCCCTGCTGCCATTCCATTCTCAACACATTCCAGAGAAGATGGTACCAAAAAGATGTTACAAAAGAGTTGCCATGGCCTGCCTCATGTGAAATCCCCGGTTCACATTTTACCATTACATTTCCAAAACACAATAATCACCACTCATTCTCAGTTTCCATTCTCCACGACCAGATAAAAACACATAACCACCACACCAAAACACACGCCACCCACAAGACTCTGTGGCACACATTCCATTCCCCCTCACCGGCCATGTCATCACTCGCACCCACCTCCCAACTCCAAATTACATGTCCCAAAATTTCCATAAGCATGTCCTGAAGCCTGGACCAGTAAACATCAAGGCCTTACCTTTACCTTGATGTGCAGGTAATTACCGTTTGGTCAGGTCCAAAAGTGCCATCCACCCATAAAATCCCGAAATTTCTCATTGGACCAATCAAATTTTCCAAATTTCACTTTTCTCCCCACTATACTGGCAGGTATGTGGGTCCGCATCCAACGGTGATTATCACTACACAACTACCCTGTGGCCACGACAGCTCCGCACCTCTACTGTGCAAGGGTCATCGTGACAAGGTGAGCAGCCGAAACGCCAACATGGCCCATGAGTGTCCACAAGGGTGCGACCCACCATCCATCCTTCGGCCCCCCTGGGAGGAACACAGCTGCACTAGACCCAGCTGGCCAATGTGGTGAGCACCTGCTGCCAACGACCACTACTGCACGCACAACCTCGGCCCTGGGGGAGACGGTCACAGTGCGTGGCATTCCCCTCACTTCACCTACGCCGCCCTCGTCCCCCAGTCCACAGAACTGCAGCCCCCCAGTGCCCACCCACATTTGACCACACCATGGTCCAGTCGACAGCCATGCTCCACCAGGAGACACACCAGAAGACATGGTCCACACACCTCGGACCCGCACAGCACCACATTGACCCTCAGACTACACAACTACATCCCCATAACTCCGCGTCCCAAATATCGGCGCAATCGCCCCCGCAACCAGTTGAAAGCTGTGTCCTGCCAACCTATCAATTTTATCACAGCTTCCAACACTTTGGTCTACACACCTGGATCAATAATGGTGCCACTGCTCTCAGTATCCACCATGCCATTTCAAAATTCACCCTTAAATTTGCATCTAACGCTCAGATTACCCATGCCAAACATTTTTCACATTTTACTAAACTCACCAAAGAAAGATGCTTTGCCACACACATGCCAGCCGAGCATGGCCCATATGCTTGGCCCGTTACAAATTCCCGATCACATTCCCATGGCTCTCTTCCCAAACCGTGAGTCCATAAATCATAACAGAAATCTGTGGAAGGTCACTCTCACACCATCACGTTCCACAGATGCTCCAATGGTTGTCCGGCAGGCTATGTCCATCCCTGTCCATTCGGTTCGACCCACGTCCATAGACCAACCGGACCCTGGCATGACAGCATGGCAGGTCACCACATGCTGGCTGTCCCAGAGTTGCAGGGAGAGGGTGTCATGCCGCATGCCCGGGTGGTCACCACATCAGGCCCAAGTTGGCCGTCCGCGAGACCACCCCCAAAGCATGACCCACAACACCTCCCCCTAGTGGTCCTCAATAAATGCCATCCCAGGCTTGAGAAACCACCTCGGACCCCCTGGAGGTCTTAACCCCCACCAGGGTCCGGTGACCCCGCCGGCCCGAGCCACTCACTCGGGCTACGCCCCGATGGACAAGGGACGCCACACTCCACCAGACCCCCGTGGGGCCCAGGTCGTACCACGACACCCATGGCTGGACCCCACGTCCAAATCTTGCCAGCACAGCCCCCCAGCTGGCTGGCATCACCAAATTTCAAAAGGGGCAACTTTTGCCCGAGGCCATCCCCAATGACCTCTCCTGGTCCACATTCCACAGCCTGGGGACCAACACCCTCCATGGCTGCTCCAAATCAAATTCCCATTTTAATTTTATTTTAGATTTCCTTTTAAGAATTTTGGCCCCAAGTGTCCAAAAACCACAGCTACAGGTAACAACTCCTACCACAGGTTGTTCTGCCCCTCCCTGCAGCTGTTCCAAATTCCCTATGGGGACCAAATTTCCCGAGGCTCTTTCTCCCGATCCTCCAATGTCCAAATTCAGCCCGGAGCCAACACACACCCCCAACTGGTTCTGCAATTTCTGAGCCTCTGTTACCCAATCGATGTGCACGGTGAGGGTCCCCTCGGTCACCTCAACCGCCTCCTCGGACCGACATACATCCTCCCCCAAACTCCTTTGGCCCTGATCAAACTTGTCCTCCATGGGACTGTCCCAGGTCCCCAGCCGCTGTCACATCATTCTCATCATTCACATTCCCAATCAGTTCTGGCCCCCAAAGGCCTTGATCAATAAATACCTGGTCCGGCTCCACCACACGGACCCCCAATAATGTTAACCCTCTTGCTCTGAACCACCGACCTGGCACAGCAAGGATTCAAATCCATCCCCCTATTGATGTGTTGGGGTATCCACCCGGCCCCGATAAACCTCCAGGTCATGATGTGGGAAACATTCCCCATTACAATTTTCACATTCCCTATTTCCTTCCCTAACTTCTCCATATTTTTCAATTGCCATTCCCGGTGCAATTCCCAATTTGGCTTCCCCCCGTTCCGATTCAAATTCTGCCACCCTTGGCTTCTCCTGGGCCCCATCGGCACCATTCTTTTGTCCTTCCCTCAATTCATTCGTTTGTTCCTTCAAACTATCACTCATTTTTTTGATCTGTTCACCCTGTGCATTAATTTTGTTTTCCAATCCCTTCATGTCTCCCTTCAATTCCCCTTTCATTCCCTTCATGTTATTGTTCATTTCTCCCATCTGCTTACTGAATCCATCCATTTTGTCATTCATTTGCTCATTCTGAGCCTTAATCTCCCTAAATAATCAATCCAAAATCTGGTCGGTTATAGGGGTCGTTTCAATTGTTCCCGACAATTGGAGGGGGATGGGTTGGTGCTCGGGACGGGGGAGATTCCAAGACCAACCTCCAATTCCCCTACCTCCGGCTCACCTTCTGAACTTACAGAAGCCTCGCTACGCACCTCCATTTCACCGACCTGCGACATCCGCTTTGAAGGAGGTTGTTTCCTGTGCGCGTATTTATTTTCACCTCAGAAACAAAATTTAAATTTTCCGAAGACGCGATATCGCGCTTCGTATGCCCAATCGACTATGCAAATTTCTACGCCTCGACTATGAAAATTTTACGTCCGAATGCCGGGCGCGATGTATGCCCGACCGTGTCGATCATAGCCGTGGACAAAAAAAATTGTCCGACTGGCCCAGATCCGCACTCTTGACACCATTTTGTCATAGGGTTCAAATCCCGCTCCTGACTACCAATTTGTCGTGTGGCCGCCTTTGATAAAAATCAGACGGTCACGGAAGCCGATTGCGAAGGCCTTAGCTCTTGAGGCGAAAACTCAATGGCAGACTCAAAGACAGAAAGCTATACAAAATTGCGTGGGATGGAGGGGTGGCGCGAGACCCCTGCAGTCTTACCTGTTCTCGGGGCGTCTCCAATGCCGCTGCAAATTAAATGCACCACACGAAAAACTGCGTTCAGGTATATACAGAAAATAAAACAAGGATTTATTCACAAGGATAGTGGGACAGGAAAATACGCTCCGGTAATAAATGTCCTAATCGGGACGTCCCCACACACAGATTTTGGATACGACACAAGGGAAAATGAATTAAGGAAATTAAAACGTTCGTTATGTATGGAAAAATGTTGTGCATCCTTATCTGTCTGTAGTCTTGTCCACCGTCCAAACGCGGCTCCAAGCTCCGGCGCGAAGAAACCCTTCGTCGGCTCGCTTCCACGCTTCGCCAGGCCCCGATGCGACTCGCTCCGTGGCACGCCACGAGGTCCCTCGCTCCTAGCACCGATGCACCACGTCCACAAGGAACCAACGTCGGGCCAGCGATCCCCACACAAAGCCAATCTCCAACCCGAAGGGGCCGATCTCCAACACGAGGTCCAGCGTGAAGAGAGACAAAGAGCACAGAGATGTCGTGCAGCATCAAGAGCCAAGAGAAAGAGAGACAAAATGTCATGCAGCGCTCCCTTATATAACCTTGTGTTGAATCTTCTCCAATGTTCTCTTTCGCTGGTGCCCTGTCATTGGCCGAGTTCCTCCCGCACTGTGGTGTTGCTTGCCCCTCCCCCTGGCCAATCAACAGTCCTTCTGGGCGTGGCTCCCAGCATTGTTCGATGTCTGACGCCCACGCCAGTGTTGTATGTGGCCCTTGCCTGCTTGTCTTCCACAGTCTTTATAAGGGAAGGGAATTTAATTCCTGTTGCGCACTAAGGACCTATATGTGTTTATAGGAGTGTGTTGCCATAAGGGACAAAGGAATGATTACCAGGTCGGCCACACAGGGGTTTATCTTAGTCCCTACAACTACTTAACACCCGAACATCCTTGTATGTTCACAGGTATACTCTTATCCTGACAACCCACCTAAAAACACAGAACTTATTACAATGTAGATTCCCTATCGCGACAGTC
The DNA here is from genome assembly GCF_964187855.1 of Myxine glutinosa. Lineage (NCBI taxonomy): Eukaryota > Metazoa > Chordata > Myxini > Myxiniformes > Myxinidae > Myxine > Myxine glutinosa. The sequence goes on along the minus strand of NC_136264.1, from coordinate 31,013,084 downwards.
GAATACCTACCTATACAGATCTACCTGGCTCTAGATATTCCTTTACCCCCCGACATAACAATAGGTGCAGGATACATTGGGTAGCTGGCTGAAAACGAAGGGTTGTGAGTTTTTGCCCAATTAAATTCTGCCCTATGCAACAGGGGGCACTGCATCAGCGGTATAGTCATGCCCAACCAAAATGTTACTGCCGGTCAGGCAAACTCATAATTGACTGCAGATGATCCAACACCTGTAATGACAATCTCAACTGCTTTTTAAAAACACAACTGATCTAATTTGATGAGGCGAAGACATTTCTGTCTATGATTCTTGTCATTGCACATGCCAAAGTCCACTCACAAAATTAGCACCTTCAACAAACCTGAAAACTCTCAATAAATTGCACACGACAACATGTCGGAAGCGTGCCCTAGTTTCCATTGTGCCACCAGACTCTGTGAAGGATTGTCTCTCTCCTATAATTACTCCCCACACTCTTTCTCGGCCTTCCCACTTCCACGATAATTTTCTCAGACATGGTTTGTTTCGGGCCTTTGCTAATCTGGCATTCTCCTGAAATGTTTTCAACAGTCCTTCCTTTGTATTCGTTCCAAATTATGAATGTGAAATGTCATCATGTAAATCTTGTCTTTCTGTCATCGTATCATCCTACTCATAACCCATTTTAGTGCTGGGAGAAGATAATATAACACGGCACAGGGTTGTGTTCTCTTTTGATAACGCAACACATTTTCATGTTGATGAAAGCCAAAATAATAAGAGGAAAAACACAAATAATTGCTGTTTCCGAATATATATTTTTACAACTTTGGAACTTAAGTTGGTTGGTTCAACAATGCCATCGAACTTTCAATACACCACTACTTGCCAGGACCAGAAGGTCATCTTCACTGTCCTTGCATGCCGAAACTAGGACTTATCTTGAACTCAATGCTTCTTCACAATGATTTTTGGGACATTGATGGCCTCTATTGTAATGTATATCAGTGAGGGTGGGGGGTGGGGCTTGTGCATAGGGCATTGCATGATGACAAATGCTACAAGGAGGACGTAGTTGGTGCAGTTTCGTGGATGGAGCCTCGGTGGAACCAGGGTCTACCCCACCCCAACTTTTGCCTGGACTTTTTTTTGTTTTTGTATACTTAGTTGAGGCTCGTATAAGAGCTAACACCTAGAACATACAATAAAGGGAGCGGGAGATGAGAGGGGGAGAGAGAGAGGGAGGCACAACAGTAGGGAACAGGACAAACAACAACAACATGCATTTTAAGGCCATTTTCCCTGCTAAAGCGGGGTTAGCCTTGCGGTCCCCATGACAATCTTCTCCATTTTGCCCTATTTTCTGCATCTCCCCTTGTTAACCCCCTTGCCCACATTTCTTCTTCCACCATCTTTAGCCAAGTCTTTCTCGGTCTTCCCCATCCTCTACTTCCTTCCACATTCATTTCCATCACTCTTCTCAACCAGTCACTTTCATCCTTCCTCAACACATGACCAAACCATCTCAACCTGTTCCTCTTCACAGCATCAATCACAGGCTCTATTCCCATCATCTTTCACAATTCATCATTTGTCTTCCTCTCTCTCAACGATACTCCGCACATCCACCGAACCATTCGCATTTCCACCCTTTCCAGCCAGAAAGAACAGAACAGTAGGGAACAGGGACATTGGGATATCTGCTGAAGAGAGAGGGCTGGGGCGGGGCACACGGGATAAAGAAAATGGATGCTACAGGGAATTTCAGGAAAAATCTCAAGAAAATTTTTTTTTTTGTGTAAATCTCAAGGAGGTATTTCCCATGGGAAATTTGTGAGGCATTTGTATAAGGGTTTCCTTTCTTGCTTTCGTTCTGCACACCACCACAATCCTATAAGCAAAGTGGCCTGGCAAAGCAAACACCTTTGTTGGGTTAACTGCTGGCTTTGGTACCGATTTGAGGTGACAAGGCGAGAGAATATCCACATCCAATTGGGCATGCAAGTGATGTCTTTTTCTATAGCCATTGCCTCACAAAAGCCTTCCGGTCGATTAACCTATCATAATTTGCTGCGAGTGTGAGCTGCTTTCCTCCAAACCCACCAAATTAAACTCAAGCCAATAGCATTAGAATTGGCATCTCATCCGTAAGCGTGTCAGCCTAAAAACGCTTTTCCTTTCCTGGATCTTTCCCGAACTTTACATTTCATTATGAGGAATGACACGTAAATTTGTATTTCATTTGATCGCACCAGAGCTCTGTCACAGACGCTTCAACACCGTGCAGAGGTTCCCATACAAAGGAGGCAAACCAAACCCCTCTCAGCCAAATTCTGAAGTTGTTTTTTAACCTCTATAACATGTCACAGAAGGCTTGTTTCAACTGATTATTTCCACATGAAATTAAATGAGCAAAATGATTGTTTTTTTTAGCAATTATCTTTTGCTCTTCTTCTTTTTTCTTTTTTACACTCGTCACCAAAATAATTTGTTTCAACTGCATGTACTGATTGCTTTGCCAGGAAAGGAACAATTGGAATTGCTAACTAGCATGAAGATGTGGTCATAATTGTCCGTGTTAATTATAGCAAATGTTAATGAAAGTTTCAATGGGAGAGAGAGAGAGAGAGAGAGAGAGAGAGAGAAAGAGAAAGAGAAAGAGATAGAGATAGATATATAGATTGAGAGATTTCATTCCTTTTCATTGAAGGACAAACCTTTTCCACCAATGCAGACAGGTAAAAAAATAAATAATTACAGGTCATGAGATCATTTCTACAAATACAGACAGTTAGAAAAAAAAAAATCATGGTTACAAATAAAAACAGACAGCAAATAAAGTTGATATATACAGTCATAAAAAAGTACAGTTTTGAAACATTTCACATTAAACCAAATAAGAGAGCAATGCTATATTTACAAGTTTACTGTAAGGACTCCGTCAGTTAAACTGCACAAGGAACGCCGTACACACCATCGTTTCTGGAAGTCTTCACAGTTATCAAAAGACAATTCTAGGTTCACCCGAGACGACACCAAGGACCTAAGAAAGACTACAGCGTCATCCACTGGAACAACACTGTTCCGGATTTTCCTCTTCCTGGACACATATATAGCAAGTTTTGCCTCAGAAATTAAAAAGTTGGCTAAAAAACATTCATGCCTACATCTGGGTTTAATACTAAAACCAAATATAAAAACACAATGTGTAAAAACCAACCCCAACCCTTGGATGACATGCGATAAAACAGTAAAAAGTGGTGTCAATCTTGGGCATCCAACAAAGGCATGAAAAAGAGTTTCCTGGGCATCACAAAAAGGGCACTTTTCGAAAACATGTGGACACATTCGGTGTATCAAAACGTTTGAGGGTAAAATGTGATGTGCCAATCGCCACTGCAAGTCTCCGGAGCGTTTGGCGACCGGTACCTTGTACCTAAGCCAGTTGATCGGAGTGGAATGAGTAGTTTGGAGCATTCTCCTCCTTGTGGAGAACCTTGTGGTTCTGCAGGTCTATCAGGAACAAGGGGTTTGACACACATACCATAAACAGAGGATTTCCCCATCAATTTAAAGGATTAAAGGAGGTGAAACCCCGAAAATGAAGTAAAAGCTCTGGAAAGGGGCGTTGGGATAAGAGAGGGCCAGCTTCCACCTGTGGAGCCCATTTTAGCTTGGTTTGCTTGAAAAAGTGCAGAATCACAGAAAATATTCTCCCAATGACTCGAATGGACCTAACTCCAGTGGCCACAGCAACGTCAGCAGCTGGTTTCCACTTGTAAGGAGAAGGGGTTCTAAAATCTTCAACCTTGGTGCATCCAACATCAATAAACTTTTGAATAAAGGTACGATCACTGCAGACCCCTTCAAAAATGGGGTTTAAAAAGATTGGCTCGTTTAAAAACATTTCAAGGGAGTAGTTAGGGTTATCACGGCAAACGGTAACCACCTGCCATGCCTCAAGCACACTCCTGTAGAACAGGGGGACTGATGCCGTATCGACTTTCTTGATGCCAAGAAGGAACAGCTCCTAATCGTAGCCGAGTTTCCCTGCCTGTCGAAGCAGGCAGTGAGCCAATGCCTTCCACGAGACGTCCGTGTACAGCAGTCGACGAAGCGACAGGAGGCGAAAAGCCATCACTTTACTGGTAATGGCGATCAGGCCCTGTCCTCCTTCAGCAACAGGTAGGTTTAACGCACCAGGTTTGAGCCAGTGCTCCCACCCCCACCCCCCAGAAGAAGTCAATAAAAATAGATTGCAGTTTTTTAAGAATAAAAGCCAGGGGCTGCAGTGCCATAAAAACGTGCCAAAGCATTGATGCTGCGAGATTATTTATAACGAGGGTTCGGCCCCGATAGGAGAGTTGACAGAGTAAGCCCTTCCATTTTAGCAGCCGCCTCTCAGTTTTAATCATGAGAAATTCCCAGTTTCTCAAAATGAAGTTTTCGGTACCAGGAAAGACACCAAGGTAAAGAACTCCATCCCTTGCCCATTTGAGTTGCTCGGGTAGAGTCGGAGGAGTGGCGCCATTTTGCGGACCAAGGTAGAGCTCTGCTCTTTTTCCAATTCACTTTTGCCGAACTTGCCAAACTGAATTCATGGATGCATTGGACCCAGGCCAAGACGTCCTCATCTGAGTGAACGATTGCACAAAGATCGTCTGCATAAGCAATCACCTTGAACGGGTTCGCAGTTTGTTGAGGAACGAAACCGAGAAGACGTGCACGCAATCGAACGAGCAAAGGCTCAATCGCTAGGGAGTACAGGAGGCCGGAAAGAGGGCAACCTCGACGAATGCCTCTACTAGCCGGGAAAGGCTGACATAAAATGTTGTTAACTTTTAGTAAACTAAAAGTGTTATTATACAGTAGCTGTACGTGAGAGATAAAAAATTTCTCCAAAACCAAACCCCCGTAAAACAGAGAAAAGATAAAAGTGATCAATAGCATCGAAGGCCTTTTCTTGATCGAGGAACGCCAGACCAACATTTCTTTGCTTGAGAGAACAGATATCAATCATGTCACACACAATAAAGATACTGTCGTGAATTGACCTTTTAGGGACACAGTAAGATTGATCTGGGTGTATGATCTCCCCAAACACGACTCTGAGCCAGTTGGTGAGAGCCTTGGAAAATATTTTATAATCTGCGCATAGTAAGGATATTGGACGCCAATTTTCCACCCGATGCAGATCTCCCTTCTTGGGTATTAGGGCAACCCAAGCTCTACGGCATCTGCCCTACGATCCTCCTGCTCTACGGCAGCTGAGTGGCAGTTGGTTGAGTCGTAAACTGTCAGAAAATATTTCCAACAGTTCCGTCCCAACGAGGTCCCAGAAAGCTTCGTAGAACTCTACGGGGAGTCCATCCAAGCCAGAGGCTTTTCCATTCGGCAAGGCTTGTAGTGCAACAAACAGTTCCTTCATAGTTATTTCTCTGTCCAGCTCTTGACGTGCAGTAGCTGACAAGGTGGGCAAGGATGCGGTTAAAGAATGCACCATTTCGTCATCAATGTCTTTCATACAATACAGATCAGAAAAGTAATCTTTAACCAGGGTTCTAATGCCCTTGTGATCCTTTATAATACTAGGGCATGCCCGTACTATATATAAGCTAGGACGTGCCCGTACGTGGGTGCCCGTTCCTTGCCAAAAAAAAAAAAAAAAAAAAATTTGTGTAGGGGTGTGTGTGTGTAAACATCCTAGGGCGTGCCCGTACGTGGGTGCAAAAAAACATGCGTGCAAACAACAACAACAAAAAAAAACTTTGAAACCACGTGGCAGTAACGACCACAGAACCCCCCCCCCCCCCCTCTATTTACATGAAATGGTTTGGTCCAAAGCGAACGGCTTGCGGTGTTTGGTAAAGAAATCGCCATAGCTCGGTAACTACTTGCCCGATTAATATGAAACCTTGAAAAGGCACATCCTCGGGTCCCCAGCAATATACCTGGCAAGTTTCAAGTATATCGGACCCGTGGTTGTCGAGAAACAGCGGTCACAGACAAACATACAAACACACATACACACATACACACATACACACATACACACAGAGATTAATGGAATTATAGATAGATTTCCCTGCTCAGTCCGTAACAAGGTGAGCTGCTCACTACCTTTTGAAGTGTGTTCAAGTTGAAAGAAGAAACTATAAGGCACGTCCAGATGACGCAAGTTCTCCACACGGAGACGAACCATGGCACCTCTAGCTTGTTTTACACAAAGCCTATTGAGAATAGCTTTCTTTTTGGCCAATGAAAGATTTGTTTCCATTGTGTTGGAAGGTGACAGATGGCTTTGCAAAGCTAAAATATATTTTTCAATAACACTTTTAAAGAGAGATTCGTCTTTTGTACAAAAGAATCTATACTGCTGACAAAAGGTTTTAATTTGCGCCTCATCATTATCCCACCATTGATTGAGGGAAGAAAAGGAAGGCTTCCGCAAACGCAGTGTGCCCCAGAAGGCCCGGAAAGCTTTAAGGAAAGCTTGATCCTCTAAAAGGTCCACATTAAAAATCCAATGTGTAGCTCCATAGTTCCGTATCGGAGAAAGAAGAGAAAAGGTGACCATGTGATGATCGGAGAAACCGATTGGTAAAATTTGCACATTGCCCATCATGTTAAAAAAATTACTATTTATGTAAACACGATCTAGCTGAGCGAAGGAAAGCTGACCATCAAGACAGCGACACCATGTATACTGGCGTATGAGGGGGTTGTGAAGTCTCCACGCGTCAACGAAAGAAAATTTAGATAAAACCCTTGCCAGTGGGACGGTACAGATGAGGTTCTTTACCGTTCCGGTCCATGGCAGAGTCTAGAGTACAATTAAAATCCCCACCCAAGCAAACAAGACGATTAAAATCTCCGTGAGTGAGTGATGTTTATAACTGTGTGAAGAAGGTGACCCTGTCATTGCTGTCACTAGGTGAGTAGACATTAAAAAGTGTGTGCTTGTAACCATTGTCGGTGATAGAGACACAAATTAGGTACCCCTTAATTATGTCTTCAAAAACAATGTCAGTTTGGAGGAAAGAAGATGATAAGAATATAGCTACCCCGGCTCTAGGGCAGGCCAAGCTGCTGAAAAACCATTGGCTGTTCATCAACCTTCGCCATTGGCTTTCGCAAGAAGGGCTGCATCTCGTCTCCTGTAAAAGCAAGACGTCAATATGCTTTTCCTCAGTTAGGAATTTGACCCTAAAATACTTGAAAAAGTAAGGGGGAAAAATTCAACCCAGATGGGATTTGAACCCACAATCCCCAGCTTGGGAGTCTGATGTCTTATCCATTAGGCCATTGGGCCAGGACATTAGATTTGTGTAATAATATTTTGAAGAGTTATAAAGTGTGTATTTATTTTTTATATATTTATTTTTTATATATTTATTTATGGATACTGAAACGCAAAAGAAACTTACCACCTTTGAAACCTTTAAATATCAACAATAACACTGCGTGTAGTAAATGTGTGAACTTATTTGTGGACAATAGTGTCCTCACTGTCAGACAAAACGGTCACGGATGGTCACTTGAACCTTCAATGGTCACTTCATAGCACAGCTGTTGAACAGCCATTTTGACTGTCAGTGATTAGCCAAGGGGTACGGGATGATTTTAATGAGCTGCACGTGATGTCTTGATATTGGCTTTAAAAAGGCCAGTGCAAAATGGGCATTTCAATCAACATGCCACGATTGTCAAGGGATCAACGGCAGCATGCCCTGGGCATGCTGCAAGGTGGACTGAGCTACCGTGAGGTGGCACGTCGCCTTGGCTGTTCACACCAGACGATATCGGCCCTGGTGGACAGAGACACCCTCCACAACTCTGCAGATGACAGACCTCGATCAGGGAGGCCAAGAGTCACCACTGCAAGGCAGGACAGGCAGATGGTCCGAAGTCACCTGCGGGATTGATTCCGTCCAGCATCCCGCACTGCGGCAGAAACTCCGGGGCGTGCAAACCCACGGATCTCCAATGATACTGCACGAAGACGACTGCATGACTATGGTCTGACTGCCAGAAGACCATACAGAGGCCCCGTGATGACGGCTGCCCATCGCCGCAACCGACAGAGATGGTGCCAGCAGCATCAGTGGTGGACCTTGGCGCAGTGGAACGAGGTCGCTTTCAGCGATGAGTCAAGGGTCTGTGTGGACAGTCCTGATGGGCGTGAGCATGTCTGGAGAAGAACTGGCGAGCGATATGCCGATTGTTGCGTGCGTCAAGCCAACAGGTGGGGTGGCCCAAGTGTGATCGTGTGAGCCGCCATATCAGGCCGGTACAGGACGCCACTGGTGGTTGTGGATGGGAATCTTAACACCCAGCGGTATGTGGATAACATCCTGCGACCTCATCTGCTGCCATTCCTGCTAGACCACCCAGAACTGAGAACCTTTCAGCATGACAACGCTCATCCCCATGCTGCTCGCTTTACCACTGCATTTCTCCAAGGCGAGAACATCAACACCATGCAGTGGCCTGCGCTTTCCCCTGACCTGAATCCCATAGAGCACCTGTGGGATGAGCTTGGGAGATGCGTAGTTGGCAGGGCCAGGGCACGGGCAGAGCTGCTTCAGACATTGAGGACTGAGTGGGACAGAATCCAGCAGCAATCCATCCAAAGACTGGTAGGCAGAAAACGCCGATGACGCACTGCCTGTATCCAAAACAATGGTGGCCACACACGCTATCGAAAGGGGACTGACATTGCACCCTGTGCTGTTCTGTACTGTAGAACAAACTGATGAGATGGTGTATCTTGGTCAAAAACTTGACATGTCATCAATAAAATGCCAATGTTTCAATTAGCAATTGTTGGTTTGTTTTTATTTTGAACTGTTACAATTTTATTACATTTCAAACAAGTCATCTTCGTGCAATATCATTGGAGGTCCGTGGGTTTGCACGCCCCGGAGTTTCTGCCGCAGTGCAGGATGCTGGACGGAATCGATCCCGCAGGTGACTTCGGACCATCTGCCTGTCCTGCCTTGCAGTGGTGACTCTTGGCCTCCCTGATCGAGGTCTGTCATCTGCAGAGTTGTGGAGGGTGTCTCTGTCCACCAGGGCCGATATCGTCTGGTGTGAACAGCCAAGGCGACGTGCCACCTCACGGTAGCTCAGTCCGCCTTGCAGCATGCCCAGGGCACGCTGCCGTTGATCCCTTGACAATCGTGGCATGTTGATTGAAATGCCCATTTTGCACTGGCCTTTTTAAAGCCAATATCAAGACATCACGTGCAGCTCATTAAAATCATCCCGTACCCCTTGGCTAATCACTGACAGTCAAAACGGCTGTTCAACAGCTGTGCTATGAAGTGACCATTGAAGGTTCAAGTGACCATCCGTGACCGTTTTGTCTGACAGTGAGGACACTATTGTCCACAAATAAGTTCACACATTTACTACACGCAGTGTTATTGTTGATATTTAAAGGTTTCAAAGGTGGTAAGTGTCTTTTGCGTTTCAGTATATATACATTTATATGAACTTAATTTTAAAGCAAAAACTATAGCACTTAGGTGGAATTTGTTTCGAAAGCCATTAACTATACCCATTGGCCGATGTATATTCAAAGTTTCAGCTAGTTTCAATGTATAGTCCTTGAGATATGAGCGCCAACACATTTTGGGCGGACGGACGGACAAACACCAACGTGATTTCGAGGGTTTTCTAAATAGAACTCAAGAATGCATAAATGGATGTTGCTGAAATTTGGAACATATTACCTCAACCTACAAAGCATTTACTTATGAAATTTGCAGCCGATTTCGTCCAGTAGAAGCCGAGAAACCATGTTAAAGCCCATGTTAAATTTTCAGCCCCCATGTTGAACCTGCATACAGACAAACGATCCTTTATATAAAGGGAGGGGTGCTTTGCGCCTCCCTTTGATTCAACCCCCTTAGTTAATACTTTGTAGAAGCGCCTTTGGCAGCAATTACAGCTCCAAGTCTTCTCGGGTGTGTCTATATCAGCTCTTCCATTATTCCTTGCCGATTTGATTAAGCTCTGTGAAGTTGAATGCCTCTTATGCAACCCTCTTATGGTTAAACTGCCAAAATCAAGACTCTCTGCTCACCTTCACTCCTTCATTCCTCTTTTCTCCCGCCTTTGGAACAAACTCCCTCACTCTCTTCAATCCCACTCCACCCTCCAGGTATTTAAAACGGCTGTTCACCACCATCTCTTATCTTCCCCCATCCAAATCCTTGATCTTTTCTACCCCCGCTAATTTCACCCAAAATCCACTTTTTTTAGGTGACTTTTGTCTTCTTTCCTGGAAGTCCTTGGTGTCCTTGCGTTTTATACCTATCCTGCCTCCCCCCAGGCCCTCTCCCTCCCACACATCTCCCGATGTCCCTGCTCTCAAATGTTGTGTTTGTGTGCTTCCTCCCCTTCTCTCCCCATCTTGTCGACCGCTCCCCTTTTTATATACTTTGTTTGCTTGTTTGTTTGATTTGTTTGTTTGATAAATGTTAACTCTTTCACGAGCCTCGACTCTGTATACAAAAAAAAAAAAAAAAAAAATGGGGAGCGTCGATGAACACCAATCTTCAAATCTTTCCACAGATTCCCAATGGGATTCAAGTTTGGACTTTGGCTGGGCCATTCAAGGACTTTCACGTTCTTGTTATGAAGCCATTCCAGTGTTGCTTTGGCTGTATCCTTGGGGTTATTTCCTGTTGGAACATAAATCTTCACTGCAGTCTAAGGTCTTTTGCACTCTCAAGCAGGTTCTCCTCAAGGATTTCCCTGTATTTGGCTTCATTCATTGTTCCTTCTTTCCTTACAAGTCTCCCAGTCCCTGCCATTGAAAAGCATCCCCATAGCATGATGCTGCCAGCACCATTCTTTACGGTAGGGATGGTGTTAGATGGGTGAAGAGCTGTGCTCTGTTTTTGCCAGATGTAGCGCTTTGCAATCAGGCCAAAGAGCTCAATTTTCGTCTCACCAGACCAGGGAATCATTTGCCTGATGCTCTCAGAGTTTTTCACATGCCTTTTTTTTGCAAACTCCAGGTGTGCCGGGGATGTCACCACTGAATTATTAATGGATCTTTGCTATTACCAATAATTCAGTGGTTGACACCGTCATGTGCCTTTTTCTCAGGAGTGACATCCGTCTGGCCACTCTCCCATAAAGCTAGATTTGTGAAGTGCTGCAGAGACTGTTGCCCTTCTGGCAGGTTCTCCCCTCTCAGCAAAATAACTGTGTAGTTCTGTCAGAGTAGTCATTGGGTTATTGGTCACCTCCCTGACCAAGGTCCTTCTTGTCTGGTTGCTAGGGTTTTGTTGGACAGCCAGCTGTTGAATAGCCAGGAGCAATGAATGAAGAGTTTGTGTAGTTCCATATTCTTTCCATTTCCTAATGATGGAGCTCACTCTGCTCTTGGAAACTTTCAACGGTCTAGAAATTGTTTTATACCCTTCCCCAGATCTTTGCCTCCTTACAATTCTGTCTTGGAGTTCTACTGACAGTTCCTTGAACTTCATGGTAGAGTTTCTGCTTTGACATGCACTGTCAGGACCTTCTACAGAAACGTGTGTTTCTTTCTAAATCATGTCTAATCAATTGAATTTGCCACAGGTGGACTCTAAAGAAACTGTAGGGACATCTCAAGGGTCATCAAAGGAAATTCGATGCACCTGAGCTCAATTTGGAGCTGCATTGCAAAGGGGTTGAATACTAATTGACTCGTCATTTAAACTTTTCATTTTTAATTATTTTATAAAAAGTTGAAAAAAATTAAATTCCACTTTGACATAATGGGGTATTATGTGTAAATCGGTGACAACAAAAATCTCAATTTTATCCATTTAAAATGCAGGCTATAACACAACAAAATGTGAAAAATTCAAGGGGTATGAATACTTTCTGAAGGCACTGTATATGCATAGAAATTCCGCAAAATAAAAGCTGACCTTCTGTACTCTTGCCTCATATTCATCTTTTGATCTCAAATCCAAATTTCTTGAGTATATACCAATAATAACAAATTTGACTTCACTGTTCCAATACTTATGGAGGTCATTATATGTACTTCCTGGACTTTTGGGAAGGTCAGAGGGCCATGAGAGCAGTTGGTAGCTAAAGCAGGGGGAAGGCACTGAATAAATACAAAAGCCACGGATCTGCCTGAAAGATGAGAGCAACAAACTTGCTGCTTTCGCCTCATCATGGAATATTCCAATCATGCTGAGATCTTTATATTCCAAAGGATCCAGGCGCAACAGATGTGATGTTGGGGCTCCAGCCCATAGGGGAGAGCAGTACTCCATTGAGCTATGGACAAAGGCCTTTCAGTCTGTGCGCAGTTAAATATTTTGGTCCCCACCCCGCCAACCTAGTCAGAGGGGAGAGAGGTGTGAGGGACATTAAAATAAGTTCCGCGTCTGACCTACCGACCAATGATCCGTCCATGTACTTTTGTGTGGCACGTGATATATCAAAAACCGTTGAACATTTAGCTTTCATATTGCAGATATGTATTCCTCATGACATTATCTAAACCTGATTATATCATGGCTGCGATTGGCTGAAATATGTACATTATTTCAAAGACCGCTCAAGATTTAGCTTTCATATGACGTAGATCTATTCCTCATACCACCCAAAAGGCAGGAGATGTAGTGTATCAGCTCCTTGGTCAAGTAAAGACTTGGAACATCAGAGGATGGCCAGTCTAATCTACGGTTAGCTTTTGAGGCCAGCTTTACTATATGTGCGGCCCAGGAGATGTCATGACTGAAGGGGAGGCCTTGAAGTTCAAGAGAAATGCTAAGGAAGCCTGAGATGATAAAATGCTGAAGATAGGCTGCACAACTTTATCTGTCTGGCAAATCCTTTTGGATCCTCTCGGTTGCTGTGCGACAGCCACCTTATTTTCTTGCACATAAAAGAGCATTACTACGCTATTGTATCTGTGAGGGTATAAATTACAATATAGTAAAACTATAAAAATTTCACTTGACGTGATTCACAACGAGGGTTGTTACATGTATAATACATGCCATTTTTTCTATAAAGGTTTAATATTTCATATATTTGAGTGAATATTTAATGTCTAAAACTACATGTTTCATTTGTATGATTGCAATGAAAAAATTGGTTTGGATTGGCCTTGGTAGGAGGGAAGGGGAATCAGAAGAGCTAAAGGCTTAAAGGCATGGACCTAATCCTGTATTGTGTCATTCGTACCTTTTTAATATGTAATCAAAAATATATTATATTACCTATTTGGGAAAACATGAACGATTGAGCAAAGAGCAATGACATTTATTCTGTAATGTTTATTATCCCATCACCTGCACAGCAGAAGATGGGGTTTTGCAATCACTTCTGTGTGCGTGTGCGTGTCCGGGCCATACCTATTTTTTACCATTTGAGCTATTGTCATTAAAATTTTCACCAAAGCTTTATCTATCTATAATTCCAGTAATCTCTGTACGTTTGTACGTTTGTACGTCTGTACGTCTGTACGTCTGTTTGTCTGTGACCGCTGTTTCTCGACAACCACGGGTCCGATATACTTTAAACTTGCCAGGTATATTGCTGGGGACCCGAGGATGTGCCTTTTCAAGGTTTCATATTAATCGGACAAGTACTTACCGAGCTATGGCGATTTAGCCGTTCGCCGTTCGCTTTGGCGTTGCGAATGGACCAAACCATTGCATGTAAATAGAGGGGGGGGGGTTCTGTGGTCGTTGCGAATGGACCAAACCATTCATGTAAATAGAGGGGGGGGGGGTTCTGTGGTCGTTGCGAATGGACCAAACCATTTGATGTAAATAGAGGGGGGGGATTGTCACCGTACTCGCAAGCCGTTCGCTCTGCCTTTGGCTTTGCGAATGGACCAAACCATTCCATGTAAATAGAGGGGGGGGATATAATTTTAGATAGATATATAGTACGGGCATGCCCTAGTTATGATAATACAGAGAAGTCAAATTACTAATTTTGTCAAAAGGTTAAAGGTCAGCATCATCTAAAATCATCACTTTTCATCCAATTTTGCTGAAAATAAAATTTATCATTTGAGTTGTCATCAAATTTTCAACAAAGCTTTGCTATGGGAATATGCAGAAGAAAAAATAATAATTTGGTCAAAAGGTCAAAGGTCAAAGTTCAGCATCGCATAAAATCGTCAATTATCGTCCAATTGACCTGAACTTTTAAGAATTTGCATATTGGATTACTGAATTGGTTCACCAATCAAAAGCTACAAGCCAATTTATTTTTTAGATCAAAAGCTCAAAGGTCAAGGTTGCATAAAATCATCAGTCGTCTTCCAATCGACCTGAAATTCTAAGAATTTGCATATTGAGTCGCTGAATTGGTTCACCAATCAAAAGCTAGAAGCTCATTGTTTTTTTAGATCCAAAGATCAATGATCATGGTGCCGTAAAATGGGGTGAATAGGGACAGCAAGGAATAGGGACACAAACTGAAAAAAAGTTCGGAAACCTTTTTCGCTGAAAACTGATAAGTGATAACCATACTGATTTGTTGATATTTAGGTTGAAAGTGTTCTCTTGTTTTTTTAAAAAGCAACTTATAGTCCCTATTAACCCCATATATGGGTTAAATAGGAATAAATAGGATTTTTATGGCTGTCCCTATTCACCCCGTTTTACGGGTGAATAGGGACAGTGACTAATACAAAAAAAAATAATTAAGAAATAGGGACAGTTTGTAGAAACTTTTTATCCCATATTTTTTTTCATTGGCACCGTGGTTTATATTATGGGTGCATATTATGTGCATCCATCTGAGCTATCAATTTAGCAATAAGTTGGAAACTCAGGATTGTTTCTTGATTATTATTATTTTCTATTAGTGACTGTCCCTATTCACCCGTAAAACGGGGTGAATAGGGACAGCCATAAAAATCCTATTTATTCCTATTTAACCCATATATGGGGTTAATAGGGACTATAAGTTGCTTTTTAAAAAAACAAGAGAACACTTTCAACCCAAATATCAACAAATCAGTATGGTTATCAATTTTCAGCGAAAAAAGGTTCCGAACTTTTTTTCAGTTTGGGTCCCTATTCACCTTGCTGTCCCTATTCCCCCCATTTTTACGGTAGCGTAAGTTCACCAATTTAACCCAATTGACCTGAAATTTAAAGAATTTGCATATCGGGTCATTGAATTGGTTCACTAATCAAAAGATTGGAGTCGATTGGTTTTTTTCAAAAGGGTCAAAGGTCAAGGTTACATAAAATCATCAATTTTCTGAATATTGGTTCACATAATTGGTTCGCCAATCAAAAGCTATAAGCTGATTTTTTTTGGTTTTGGCTCCAAAGCTCAAAGCTGCATAAAGTAATGAATTTTCATTTTGTATTTTTTTTTTTCGTTATTTTTGAGCATACAGAAGAAGAAGAAGACATCTGAATGCAAGCAAACGCGGCCGGGCTTTGCATCTTCAGACGCTTTCTAGTTGTGGTGTTGCATTCAGCAGGAAATTTCCTTTATGATCTCCTTTGCCTTGGCACTTCAGCACATACAGGAGACTGAATCTCAAAGCTCAACCCCCCTCCCTCCCCCACCCCTTCCTTTTGTACCAAGGGATGTGGCCATGTCAGAAAGCTTCAGTAAAGAAGACATACAAACTCTTGTTAGATTTGTGTTAATGCAGAAAACAAATGCACATGGAATCCACCAAAAAGATTTGTAACTCTTTCCAACACTACTATGTACTTCGGAATTGTTGGCAGTGATGACTATCGTCTTTTCTGGAAGTGGTGGGATGGAGGGCCGCGTATCCAATGGACGTTGTTCAAGCAGGCCTTCCACTGCATGATGTGAGGGCAATGTCACTGTTATACATGAACTCTTGCATCACGATCAACATAATCACAATTCCAGAGTTTGTGACAACATCATGAAACACAAGTCGACATTGCAAAAGATTGACATTTCTGCATTGACATTTCTACAAGTACCAAAGGTGCTTAACATTCTTATTTATGACCATATTGGAATTTTCTAAACTGTAGGGGAAGGCGGGGCAAGTTGAGCCAGTTTTTGTTCTTGGAATGTTAGGACTGAACTTACTGATGATCTTGCACAAATGAGTATCTTGCCTTCTAATTTAATCCTTGGGAAACATTTTGTAGCTAGTTCTTACTTTCTATCCCCACACTGAAAGTCACTGTGACCTTTGAAAAAACGGAGGCCAAATGGCTCAACTAGCCCCGCCTGAGGGGTAAGTTGATCCAACCTCTGGGGTAAGTTGTACCACATAGGGGTAAGTTGATCATTGCCCCAAATAAAGATAACTAAAGTAGAAAACCATTGTTTTGCCAGAAAAAGATTTAATGTTGTAAAGTTCTACAACACTGAACGAAATGATTACCTTGTGTTCATGGTTATAGTAATCAGTTACGAACAAATTGAGTCACTCTCATAGAAAAACAAGATTGTCAACTGTGGTAAGAAAAGTCAACTCAATCCACCTGTCACAGTTTCAAGTCACAATAAAACAAAAAGTATCCCAAATAGTTGATCATTGCCCCAAATAAAGATAACTGAAGTACAAAAATTGGTCTGCCTGAAAAATATTTAATGTACTTGTTACAACACTGAACGAAATATTTACATGTGCCTTGTGTTCATGGTTATAATTCAATGTGGCAGCTGGATTGAGTTGAAAACAGCTGCCACAGTTTTAAGTCACAATAAAACAAAAGTGTCCCAAATACACCCAGAAAGGCCAACAGTCAGACTGTGGCAATTAAGGCACAATATCTTGCTCATCAATGCCAGCTTCATCATTTGGGTCTGGAACTAAAACTAAAACATGTCAGAAATCAAGTCAATTAAGCTGCCAAACTGACAAGTCACAAGGCTCGCAATGTATCCAATGACCGGGGTAATAATATGGTATTCTGTAAGCGCTTTGAGCCTTTGGGGAAAAGCGCATTATAAATGCTAATTATTATTATCTCCACCAACATGAGTTGGCAAGTTGAGCCAGACCCTACGGGGCAAGTTGAGCCATGGCTCAACTTGCCCCATGGGGGCTGGCTCAACTTACCCCAGTCTGAACTTTCTGAGATGTCGCCACATACACACATATTCTATGCATCCATCGTATTAAAGTCTATGACAAGAATGGAGACACATACCTGGACTAACAATTGTCATCTGATATCCATATTATATCTACTAGGGCATGCCCGTACTATATCTATATCTAAAATTATATCCCCCCCCGCCCCCTCTATTTACATGAAATGGTTTGGTCCAAAGCGAACGGCTTGCGAGTGGTGACAATCCCCCCCCTCTATTTACATGCAATGGTTTGGTCCAAAGCGAACGGCTTCCGGAGTTTGGTAAAGAAATCGCCATCGCGTGCACAAACGCGCAGGAAAGCGAATGAATCGCAAATTCGTTTTTATTAGTTGTAAAACATAGTTTAACGCCAACATAGTTTGCAAACGTGAAATAAATGAATACGCTCTCAAATGTGCCATCCGAGGCAGAGTGTGCCCGCCACGTTCGGCACACGCGATCGTTCGCTGCTCTCTGATTGGTTGAATCGTTTTTTGGACATAGCTCGGTAAGTAATTGTCCGATTAATATGAAACCTTGAAAAGGCACATCCTCGGGTCCCCAGCAATATACCTGGCAAGTTAAAAGTATATCGGACCCGTGGTTGTCGAGAAACAGCGGTCACAGACAAACAAACGTACAGACAGAGATTACTGGAATTATAGATAGATGCTGCATATGGAAGAAACGTGAACTTACCTGTTTTACACCTTTTTACTTTTATGGCTGAAAATTGGATTTTTCCCTCTGCAACACTGGTTTCTGTTTCAATTTAGAAAACAATATGGCAGAATTTGGAGTTATGCAATGGGGCATCTATAGATGGCGCCACCACAAAGTCTGACTCATTCATAACTGGCTGGGAGGTGGTGGCTCAACTTACCCCTATGCTCAACTTGCCCCGCCTTCCCCTACAGTTCCATAGGATGTAACGGTGAATGGACACAACTATAATAAGGTTTTTCTCGACCATTTGAGGCCTTCGGTGCAGAGCGACGCCATTTTCCCCCATAACAATGGTTTGCTGCATGCAAAATTCCAATGCCGGTGATCTGAGTCCTGAGACTAGGTAGTTTCTCTTCGCATATCCTATTCATACGATTTCATTTCCCTTTGACCTCCATGTATTCCCCAAAGTAGAAAACAAACTTAAAGAAGTTGTTTTATACCCTCTAATGGCGTTAACACAGCCATGTCCACCACGTTAAGGAAACATCGGAAGAAAGGCTTCTGCGCTGAGATCAGAGTTGGGTGAAGACCAGATGGAGTGCTTTGAAATGGATGGAGATTATCAAGAATAATGTGGCATGAATATAATTTGTCAATGTTACTCGGTCTATTATGTACGAGGTCATGTTGACAAGTAATGTCTCCTATTCTGTTTCTCCAAAAGCTAAAGTTCCAAAGGTAAAGCCAATATTCAAGTAGTTTTGTGATGCTGTCTCGATATAATTGTACGAACGTCCTGACTTAACCAGTGCTTCACAGCGGCCTTGACATTATCATTGGAGGAAAATGCTCTCCACAAAGGTGTTTGACCTCCCATCTCTCTCCTCTCTCTCTTCTCTCTCCTCTCTCTCTTCTCTCTCTCTCTCTTCTCTCTCCTCTCTCTCTTCTCTCTCCTCTCTCTCTCTTCTCTCTCCTCTCTCTCTTCTCTTTCCTCTCTCTCTTCTCTATCTCTCTTCTCTCTCTTCTCTCTCCTCTCTCTCTTCTCTCTCCTCTCTCTCTTCTCTCTCTCTCCTCTCTCTCTTCTCTCTCTCCTCTCTCTCTTCTCTCTCTTCTCTCTCTCTCCTCTCTCTCTTCTCTCTCTCTCCTCTCTCTCTTCTCTATCTCTCTTCTCTCTCCTCTCTCTCTTCTCTATCTCTCTTCTCTCTCCTCTCTCTCTTCTCTCTCTCTCCTCTCTCTCTTCTCTCTCTCTCCTCTCTCTCTTCTCTCTCTCTCCTCTCTCTCTTCTCTCTCTCTCCTCTCTCTCTTCTCTCTCCTCTCTCTCTTCTCTCTCCTCTCTCTCTTCTCTCTCCTCTCTCTCTTCTCTCTCCTCTCTCTTCTCTCTCCTCTCTCTCTTCTCTCTCCTCTCTCTCTTCTCTCTCCTCTCTCTCTTCTCTATCTCTCTTCTCTCTCCTCTCTCTCTTCTCTCTCTCTCCTCTCTTCTCTCTCTCTCCTCTCTCTCTTCTCTCTCTTCTCTCCTCTCTCTCTTCTCTCTCTCTCCTCTCTTCTCTCTCTCTCCTCTCTCTCTTCTCTCTCTTCTCTCTCTCTCCTCTCTCTCTTCTCTCTCTCTCCTCTCTCTCTTCTCTCTCTCTCCTCTCTCTCTTCTCTCTCTCTCCTCTCTCTCTTCTCTCTCTTCTCTCTCTATCCTCTCTTCTCTCTCTCTCCTCTCTCTCTTCTCTCTCTTCTCTCTCTCTCCTCTCTCTCTTCTCTCTCTCCTCTCTCTCTTCTCTCTCTCTCCTCTCTCTCTTCTCTCTCCTCTCTCTCTTCTCTCTCCTCTCTCTCTTCTCTCTCCTCTCTCTCTTCTCTCTCCTCTCTCTCTTCTCTCTCCTACCTCTCTTCTCTCTCCCATCTCTCTCCTCTCTCCCATCTCTCACCTCTCTCCCACACCTCTCTCCTCTCTCCTACCTTTCTCTCTCTCCCACCTCTCTCTCTCCCACCTCTCTCCTCTCTCCTACCTCTCTCCTCTCTCCTACCTTTCTCTCTCTCCCACCTTTCTCTCTCTCCCACCTCTCTCTCTCCCCTCCACCTCCCGGTATTCCCTTCAGCAAAGTGATGGGTGGTATTTGCTAATCGTTGAATAGCAGTCCATTTGAAGGCTTGGGTGATATAATCCACTGGCATGTCTGGGTTTGAAACTTGCTTTTTGATTAATTTTGACCACACATACAGAAGTTCACTTTGGTCCGATTTCTAAAATCCTCAATTTTCATCCGATTGACTTGAAATTTGAACAGGATTTGAATATCTGCTCATTTAATTCAACCGCCAATTACTTTTGAGATGAAATTTGTTTTCGGGATTTCGAAAGTATCGTGCTCTGCATGACATTTTTCTTGTTTGTCTGTCTGTGAGCAGGATATCTGAAAACGTTCTGGACAGATTTGGACAAAAACGTGGCTGACTGATTGGGTGTGAGACAAGAACGAATTGATTAGATTTTGGTGAAAATCCAGATACGCTCTTTTTAACTCAACTGGACTATGTCCAGCGGAGTTTTTGTCGACACCCAGTGTCCGTCGTCCGTCTGTCTGTCTGTCTGTCTGTCTGTCGTCTAAACAATTCGACGTCTACGCTCTAAAAGTCACAAATATTGATCAAATTGGATGAAACTTGTTATGCAGCATCTTTAAGACATAAACTAGTTTGGGATTGCATTTGGGCGTTGCACACCCAAAAATGGGCGTGGCAGGGCGGCCATATTGAAAAATCAATTTTTGTCAATCTGGTACTTCCTAATGTAGCTAGAAGGCTGAAACTTGGTGTGTAGACAGTATGTAACAAACCTCAACACATATATTACCGGTTTTGACGATCTCCGAAAAATGACCTCGTCGTGACCTATGACATGACTTGACCCATAAACATCAGTTTGGACGACGTCCAAGCTCTAAAAGTCACAAATACTGATCAGATTTGATGAAACTTGTGCCTTTTGCCACTTAAAGATATTTGAAATTTTTCATTTTTCTGGTTTCCATGGAAACAAGTCGGACATAGTGCATTTTGTTATACATTTCGTTTCCGGAGCAGAACTCAAAAACCGTTCAATATATCGTAACCTAACTTTGTACGCATATTAGTTAGGTGCTGACCTGGTGCCTTTTGTCACTTAGAGATTTTAATGAAAATAAATTTTTCTGCTTTCCACGGAGACAAGTTGGACTTAGTGCATTTTATTAGGTGGGGCTCTATTCGAGGACAGTCATATTCTAACCATATTGATATAGACCAGTTGAGTTCAGGTACCCTGGAACCTCTAGTTTTAAAAAAAGTAATTCTTTTCTACTGATAGACGTGGCCAAAAGCGATGACAAAACGAGGTGGATTAGTTGGGTAGGTGACGAGAACAAGGCGAGTAGATTTTGGTTCAGGTCCGAATCCAGATCCGGCCTATGGTTGACATACAGGTGTAAACTGTTCAGCTTGGCGGAAGTTTGCGCTCGACCGAGTGTAGTTCTAGTTATTCATGTAAAAGTGTGCCGATGTCTCCTGTAATATCAGTTTCAAGTAACAATTGCTTTAAAAAAAAATGGAGACTGCAGAACAAACATCCCTCAAAATGTCAAAGCAACAAGATATTCACCTTACTCCTGATCATGTGACAGATGTTGCAACATAAAAATGGTCCTTAAGGTTTTGTTGTAAAGAAACTTGTTTTATTCCAAAATAATCAACGATGCTGTCACCTTTTATCACTTCATACATCGACACAATCTATGTACAAAGACACATCGACACAATCTCTCATCTCCCCTTCCCGTTCAGGCTGGAGTTCCCCAAGGCAGTGTGCTGGGCCCTGTGCTTTTTCTGGTCTTTATCAATGATCTCTCCGACTCTCTGGAAAATCCTCTCTATCTCTTTGCTGATGACTCCACTCTCTGCCGCTCCATTCCTCTTCCCTCAGATCGGCAGTCTGCAGCCTCCTCACTCTCTGAAGACCTGGACAAAATCACAGACTAGTCAAACATGTGGAACATGTCTTTCAATCCTGACAAATCTCACACTCTTACTATGTCTCTCCGAAAAGATCGACTGGACAACCCTCCCATCTACTTTCTCAACAATCCTCTCCAAGAAGTTCTGTCGCTCAAGCTTTTGGGTCTCACCATCTGCCATGATCTTTCTTGGGAAAACCACATTTCCAAGCTGGCCTCCAAAGCCAGTCGCCGACTGGGCATCCTCCGTCGTGCGAAGTCCTTCCTAGGCACACCTGAGCTCCTCACCACATACAAGGCTTTCATCCGCAGCTCAATGGAATACTGTTCTCCCCTATGGGCCGGTGCTCCTGCCTCACACCTGGCTCGGCTTCACGCTGTTGAATCCAAAGCTTTCAGAATCATTGGAATCTCCCGCGATGAAGCTATCTCTGAGGGCCTTTCACTCACTCACCGCAGGCAGGATGGTGGTCTTTCCGTCTTCTACCGACTCCTCTCCGGCCTTGCTCCCCCAGCTCTCTCTGGGCTCTGTCCCCCAAATATTCCTACAGGTCGCACAAGATCTGCCAGCAACCCTTGATGGTTAAACTGCCAAAGTCTAGGCTCTCTGCTCACCTTCACTCTTTCATTCCTCTTTTCTCCCGCCTCTGGAACAAACTCCCACACTCACTTCAATCACACTCCTCCCTCCAGGTCTTCAAAACAGCTGTTCACCACCATCTCTTATCTTCCCCCATCCAAAACCTTGATCTTTTCTACCCCCGGTAATTCACCCCAGAGTCCTTGCAGTGTTCATATGTTTTATTCCTCTCCCACCTCCCCCCAAGTCCTCCCGATGTCCCTGCTCTCAAATGTTGTGTTTGTGTCCTTCCCCCTCTTCCCCCTCTCTTTTGTGTCCTTCCCCCTCTCTCCCCATCTTGTTTGCCGCTCCCCTTGTTTTTTTTGTTTTGTGTGTCGGTTTGTCTTTTTGTGTGATTAATGTTAGCTCTTTCACGAGCCTCGATCTTGTATTAAAAAAAAAAAAAGAAAAAAAAAAAAGGTCACAACATCTCTTCACATACAGATCAAAGTAAAAACCATTTTGTTGTAAGCTTTCCGCACGGTACGTTGCTTACAGATCTGCATGTTCAGGGCACAAATATCATCCTAGTGAAATGCGTTAGAGCCCCAAAAAAATTACCCATTTCAGTTTGCTGGACCGCAGCATTACACTCAGGTGCCAGTTGTCATAAACAAGCTTCCCATCCGAGAAATAGTCATTGGTGGGAGAAAAACAACATGGAGTTTTGCCTGCTGGTGAGATCGAAGATTCCTCCTGGTGCTGTAGTGTAACTACATTTGTTTTTGCCATTCCGAGGACCTCGGTTTTGAAGTATTGCTTTTTCCTGACTCATTTGTGTCAAATCCACCCAGGGAGTTACGATCCAGCATCGTTTCAGATATTTAGCCGCTCCGCTAATCCGCCCCGACAATGCCGCAAATTCGTGAGGCTGTCACACAAGATTTTTGCTGGTGAAGCTGCAGTGTGACCTAGACCAGAGATTCTCAACCGGTGGGTCGCGACCCATCGGTGGGCAGCAAGGCACAACCCAGTGGTCCGCGGAGATCATGCCAACCTGAGAAAACAAGTTATTCCTTTACCTCACGAGTGTTTGTAAAATTTACCTCACGAAAAAAAAGTTATGTTAATGCTATTGTAATAATTTGTGGTTCCAATGATGCTGTTTAGAATGAAAATATAGAGATTGAGTTTAAAGGAGGATTAGGAAATGACGTGTGGGTTTTCACCCGTGACATTCGCGGATTCCGTATTTGCAGTTTCACCATTTCGCCATTTCGCCATTTCGCCATTTCGCCATTTCGCCATTTCGCCATTTCGCCATTTCCTCTGTTCTCTCTCCGACCTCTCTTCTCTCTCCGGCCTCTCTTCTCTCTCCCACCTCTCTTCTCTCTCCCACCTCTCTTCTCTCTCCGGCCTCTCTTCTCTCTCCGACCTCTCTTCTCTCTCCCACCTCTCTTCTCTCTCCCACCTCTCTTCTCTCTCCGACCTCTCTTCTCTCTCCGACCTCTCTTCTCTCTCCCACCTCTCTTCTCTCTCCGACCTCTCTTCTCTCTCCGACCTCTCTTCTCTCTCCGACCTCTCTTCTCTCTCCGACCTCTCTTCTCTCTCCGACCTCTCTAACCTCTCCCACCTCTCTTCTCTCTCCGACCTCTCTTCTCTCTCCGACCTCTCTTCTCTCTCCGACCTCTCTTCTCTCTCCCACCTCTCTTCTCTCTCCCACCTCTCTTCTCTCTCCGACCTCTCTTCTATCTCCGACCTCTCTTCTCTCTCCCACCTCTCTTCTCTCTCCGACCTCTCTTCTCTCTCCGACCTCTCTTCTCTCTCCGACCTCTCTTCTCTCTCCGACCTCTCTAACCTCTCCCACC
The DNA here is from genome assembly GCF_964187855.1 of Myxine glutinosa. Taxonomy (NCBI): domain Eukaryota; kingdom Metazoa; phylum Chordata; class Myxini; order Myxiniformes; family Myxinidae; genus Myxine; species Myxine glutinosa. Next base: position 30,988,962 of record NC_136264.1, on the reverse strand, counting down.
TCTCTTCTCTCTCCGACCTCTCTTCTCTCTCTGACCTCTCTTCTCTCTCCGACCTCTCTTTTCTCTCCGACCTCTCTAACCTCTCTTCTCTCTCTCCCACCTCTCTTCTCTCTCCGACCTCTCTTCTCTCTCCCACCTCTCTTCTCTCTCCGACCTCTCTTCTCTCTCCGACCTCTCTTCTCTCTCCGACCTCTCTTCTCTCTCCCTCCTCTCTTCTCTCTCCAACATCTCTTCTCTCTCCCACCTCTCTTCTCTTCGACCTCTCTTCTCTCTCCGACCTCTCTTCTCTCTCCCACCTCTCTTCTCTCTCCGACCTCTCTTCTCTCTCCCACCTCTCTTCTCTCTCCGACCTCTCTTCTCTCTCCCACCTCTCTTCTCTCTCCCACCTCTCTTCTCTCTCCGACCTCTCTTCTCTCTCCGACCTCTCTTCTCTCTCCCACCTCTCTTCTCTCTCCGACCTCTCTTCTCTCTCCGACCTCTCTTCTCTCTCCGACCTCTCTTCTCTCTCCGACCTCTCTAACCTCTCCCACCTCTCTTCTCTCTCCGACCTCTCTTCTCTCTATGACCTCTCTTCTCTCTCCGACCTCTCTTCTCTCTCCGACCTCTCTAACCTCTCTTCTCTCTCTCCCACCTCTCTTCTCTCTCCGACCTCTCTTCTCTCTCCCACCTCTCTTCTCTGTCCGACCTCTCTTCTCTCTCTGACCTCTCTTCTCTCTCCCACCTCTCTTCTCTTTCCGACCTCACTTCTCTCTCCCACCTCTCTTCTCTCTCCAATCTCTCTTCTCTCTCCGACCTCTCTTCTCTCTCCGACCTCTCTTCTCTCTCCCACCTCTCTTCTCTCTCCGACCTCACTTCTCTCTCCCACCTCTCTTCTCTCTCCGACCTCTCTTCTCTCTCCGACCTCTCTAACCTCTCCCACCTCTCTAACCTCTCCCATCTCTCTTCTCTCTCTGACCTCTCTTCTCTCTCCGACCTCTCTTCTCTCTCCGACCTCTCTAACCTCTCTTCTCTCTCTCTCACCTCTCTTCTCTCTCCGACCTCTCTTCTCTCTCCCACCTCTCTTCTCTCTCCCACCTCTCTTCTCTCTCCGACCTCTCTTCTCTCTCTGACCTCTCTTCTCTCTCCCACCTCTCTTCTCTTTCCGACCTCACTTCTCTCTCCCACCTCTCTTCTCTCTCCAATCTCTCTTCTCTCTCCGATCTCTCTTCTCTCTCCGACCTCTCTTCTCTCTCCGACCTCTCTTCTCTCTCCGACCTCTCTCCTCTCTCCCTCTTCTCTCTTCTCTCTCCGACATCTCTTCTCTCTCCCACCTCTCTTCCCTTCGACCTCTCTTCTCTCTCCGACCTCTCTTCTCTCTCCCACCTCTCTTCTCTCTCCGACCTCTCTTCTCTCTCCCACCTCTCTTCTCTCTCCGACCTCTCTTCTCTCTCCGACCTCTCTTCTCTCTCCCACCTCTCTTCTCTCTCCGACCTCTCTTCTCTCTCCCACCTCTCTTCTCTCTCCGACCTCTCTTCTCTCTCCGACCTCTCTTCTCTCTCCGACCTCTCTTCTCTCTCCGACCTCTCTAACCTCTCCCACCTCTCTTCTCTCTCCAACCTCTCTTCTCTCTCCCACCTCTCTTCTCTCTCCGACCTCTCTTCTCTCTCCCACCTCTCTTCTCTCTCCGACCTCTCTTCTCTCTCCGACCTCTCTTCTCTCTCCGACCTCTCTAACCTCTCCCACCTCTCTTCTCTCTCCGACCTCTCTTCTCTCTCCGACCTCTCTTCTCTCTCCGACCTCTCTTCTCTCTCCGACCTCTCTTCTCTCTCCCACCTCTCTTCTCTCTCCCATCTCTCTTCTCTCTCCGACCTCTCTTCTCTCTCCCACCTCTCTTGTCTTCGACCCCTCTTCTCTCTCTAACCTCTCTTCTCTCTCCCACCTCTCTTCTCTCTCTGACCTCTCTTCTCTCTCTGACCTCTCTTCTCTCTCCCACCTCTCTTCTCTCTCTCCCATCTCTCTTCTCTCTTCTCTCTCTCCCATCTCTCTTCTTGCTCTCTCTCTCCCATCTCCCATCTCCCATCTCTCTTCTCTCTTCTCTCTTATCTCTCTCTCTCTCTCTCTCTCTCTCTCTCTCTCACACCTCTCTTCTCTCTCCCAACTCTCTTCTCTCTCTCCCATCTCTCTTCTCTTTCTCCCATCTCTCTTCTCTCTCTCCCATCTCTCTTCTCTCTCTCCCATCTCTCTTCTCTTTCTCCCATCTCTCTTCTCTTTCTCCCATCTCTCTCTCCCATCTCTCTTCTCTTTCTCTCATCTCTCTTCTCTTTCTCCCATCTCTCTTCTCTTTCTCTCATCTCTTTCTCCCATCTCTCTTCTCTTTCTCCCATCTCTCTCCTCTCTCTCCCATCTCTATTCTCTCTTCTCTTCTCTCTCCCATCTCTCTTCTCTTCTCTCTCCCATCTCTGTCCGAATTCTCTTCTCTCTCCAAATTCTCTTCTCTCTCCCATCTCTCTTCTCTTCTCTCTCCCATCTCTCTCCGAATTATCTTCTCTCTCCGAATTCTCTTCTCTCTCTCACATCTCTCTCTCTCCCTTTCACATTGATCGATGGTCTTGCCGGACTGGAGAGTGTCTCGGGCATCTCGTCTTCACATGAAAAAGGCTCGCTGTTGTATTTTACTTTTACTGTATTTTATTTTGGCAAACATGGACCATTTCCTGAAAGGAAATACCGATGATGGTGGCGAGACTTCAGGAGTTGCTAAAAAGGTGGTGAAACGCAAAATCAGAAAAGTTCCTGTTGCCTTTCACCACCACATACCTGTGTGTCAGGGTTTCACCACCACATACCTGTGTGAGTCAGGGTTTCACCACCCCATACCTGTGTGAGTCAGGGTTTCACCACCACATACCTGTGTGAGTCAGGGTTTCACCACCACATACCTGTGTGAGTCAGGGTTTCACCACCCCATACCTGTGTGAGTCAGGGTTTCACCACCACATACCTGTGTGAGTCAGGGTTTTCACTTGTGACTGGAACAAAATCAAAGACCAGGAATAAACTGAAAGCAACTCAGCCTGTCATGCTTCCGTGGTCGGCAAATTAAGTACCAGTTCACTGGTAATTCCCTGTGTGTCGCAAGAGGCGACTAAGGGCCAAAAGAGGGGACCAAAAAGGCCAGCCCCTGCTCTGCAGGGAAAATGGCCTCGAAAGGTGTTTCTTCATTTCAGCAGACAGCTACATATAACTTTAAGTTATCATTATTTCCGATGTGGGCCTTGTCCTTTTTGACATATACTCAAGTGGGCCTTGAGGTGCAATAGGTTGAGAACCCCTGACCTAGACTGGAGGTATGCGTACACACCTCTGAGTTGTCTAGCCTGGGTTCAAGTCTCGACCCGGCTAGAAGCCATCATCCTGGTGTCCTTTGCGAAGAGTAGGATAGTTATCGGAGGCACCATGAAAAATTACAAACATCTTGCCAAAATCCAGCCATCAATTGACAAACTGTTCGTAAAGTCTTGGGCCAAAAACATTCCCTGTGGTGGGAACAACTGGGGCCGTTACAGTAGTAGTTGTAGTAGTCTGTAGGAATGAAATTGAAGCAAGTCAAACAGTAAAAAAAAAACAACCTTTAGAGGCCATTTTTCCCCGCAGAGCAGGGGTTGGCCTTTTTTGGGCACCCCTTTTTGAAGCAATGTTTTATGGCCAGATGCCCTTCCTGTCGCCCCTTGAGACACAGGGAATTATCAGTGAACTGGGACTCAATTTGCCGACCTCGGAAGGATGACAGGCTGAGTCAACCCCACTGGCATTAATTCAGCGATCGACGGGGATTTGAACCCAGGATCCAAGGATCCCAAGCCGGCACCCTAACCGCTAAGTCAAACAGTAAACTAAAAAAAAAACTATACTAGCTCTTTCCTTGTGACGTGTTACATCCGCACGACACCGCATTTTGTGCTTTGCAACAGCAGTAATTGGCAATTATTCAGGAGGGTACCGACATCGGGGGGAATAAAACTTTGCAACACCATTGTACTCCAATAATGACAACGTGATGATGAATCGCACCACAAAATGACTGACTATAACGTGGCAATTTGGCTGCATCACGTTTCAGCCCTTATTTATAATGGCTGTCAATTTTTTTTTTGCACCGAACGCAATTAAAATTTTGATTGCTCGCTGTTGGCCAATGTGACTTTCCATGGCCGCTTTAACCTTCCACAGTCCTCCCTGCCAAATTGATCGTATTGTAGTGGTTCCAGAACATTACCTTACAAATGGTTCCGTGCTTATAGAGTAATACGTTTCATTCCTGCAGCCAAGTTATCATCTCCGTCGTTGCGAAAACTTGGGGTTAAATAAATGGCTTCGAGATGTGGCATCTGCTACAACATGCGATGATGAGAGGAGGGAGCCTGTTCGAATCTCAGCTTCGAGACCACAGATTTGCAGCTCGGGTGCAATTATTTTGGGGACGCAAAATATGCTCATCGTCGGAGAACGAAAAACGTCTTCGTCACCTCCAAAACGTCACATTGCTTCCCGAGGCGGTCAGCTTACCTCGGCCTGTTGATTTTCTTCCATTGTTTGCACCTGTCCCCAGATGGACACTAGACTTCACCAGCAAGACGAGATCCTGTCTTTGTTTACTGCTTGACATAATTAAGACTTGCAGATGGAACTCATTCTGAATCCCTCTACCACCACATTTTCCTGCAGCCCCCCCCCAAACGACCCACTTTTCCTTATGTTTAATGTGCTTCATGTATTCCTTTCGTTGAAGGCCTCTTTTTGGAGAAGCCGCGAGCCCTGCACTTTCCTCCAGCACCATGGCCTCCGCCAGAGGTTCCCGATCCCCCTGACCTTCGAATCCCAGGTGAGGAAGCATCAGCTGCAATGTTGCTGTTGTTGTTGTTGTTGTTGCGTATGGGGCTGTGCCGCTGGAGGTCCCCATGTCCCTAGTAAGCTGGTACTCATTTTGCCAACCTCGGAAGGATTACCGGCTGAGTCGACCCACCTCGTATTTCAACAGCTTGACGGGGGCTCAAACTCAAGACCCTAAGATCTTCAGCCAGCCACCTTAAGCGTTAAGCCAACAACAGGCTCACATGAGCTGCAATGGTATATTATCATTAGGTACATACTGATTGTCATGATTGTGTCCACGTAGCACCAGTTCCCTTTTCTCCTCTTTCTTCGAGGAAATAAACACCGAACTTGGCATTTGGCATCACTCTTCGTAGTCTATTTTATTCTCGATTCACTCGTCTATTGATTCACTTTTCTTGATGCCAGCACAGGGAAGCTGCCCTCGTGAAGTGTTAACAGTACAGGTTGATTGGTGACCTTTTAAGCCGAGCCAAAGTGCTGTACCTCATTCTCATGACCATTTTGCTTTAGCGAGGAGTTCCTCAGGGTAGCGGATTGATTGATGATGCCTGTCGCACGGTCTAATGCCAACCTCACTGATGACCATGCAGGACCTCATGCACAATGTATGTTACTAGTTAGAGTCTTGGGAGTGGGAAGTTACCGGCAGTCAAAATCAAAACACTCTGCTCACCTTCAGTCTTTCATTCCTCTTTACTCCCACCTCTGGAACAAACTCCCTCACTCTCTTCAATCGCACTCCTCCCTCCAGGTCTTTAAAACAGCTGTTCACCACCATCTCTTATCTTCCCCCATCCAAAACCTTGATCTCTTCTACCCCCGTTAATTCACCCCCAGATCCACTTTTTTTGAAATACCGACTTCTTTCCTGGAAGTTCTAGCAGTGTGCATGTGTTTTATACCTCTCCCCCCCCTCCCCCCACCCTCCATCCTTCCCATGCCTCCTCCCCCCAAGCCCTCTCCCTCCCACAGATCTCCCGATGTCCCTGTTCTCAAATGTTGTACTTGTGTACTTCCCCTCTCTCTTCCCATCTTGTCTCTCGCTCCCTTTATTGTATATTTTGTGTGTCCGTTTTTTTTTTTTGTGATTGATGTTAGCTCTTATACGAGCCTCGATCTTGTATACAATAAATAAATAAAAGTCCCACCCTTCGTTTTCGTCGAACTTAGCCACTTTCACTTGTTCTCCAACCTGAAAGCAACTTTAAAGGAAGTTGTTTTAGCATCACCCCAGAGGTCACCACAATCGTTCCCGTTGGGCAGATAATGCGTTGAGAAAGGAGGTCTACGTGCTGACATTGTTAATCTGGTAGATTTATGAACTCGTACATTGACAATAATGGAGACCACTTTGGATAATGGGATGTGAATCGTCACTTAAGAGCATCAATTTTTATGTGACCAATAATTGGGAGGATGCCGCATCCAGTCCAGTCCGTCGGGCATATTCGTTGACACACACTTATTCACTCACCTTTACTTGGCCATTCATTTCATTGTCTCTTTATGGTTATACATTCATTTCTTTCAATCTTGCAGAAATGCTGACATCTTAAAAAAAAAAAAAAAGGATCTCATAAGACACTTGATCTGGAAGATAACTTTGGGCAGGAAAACAAAAATGCTACTCTTGTGCAGCTGCATCTTAAAGCACTTGATTACTGAGAAGGGGATGTAAAACCATCATTTAGGTTATTTATTTATTACTTGCCGGAATAGATTCCGGCAAGTATGTTGGTTGGTTGGTTTGTCTGTCTGTCTGTTTGTTTGTGCGCAGTACTACGTCTACATCGTTGCACATAGCATTGCCATACTTTACATACATATTTGTCTTGCCCTGGAATAGACTGTGCCCAATTTTTAACTCTCTAGGCCCAAGGCCTCCATTATGACGTCATAATTCAATAATTCCACAAGTACAAAACTTCATCCAATCAAGATGCTCTTTCTTGAGCGCGATATGGGCATAAACTGGTGTAGAAAAAAAATAATGATGACGTCATCGGTCACGTGGTTCGGCCGCCATCTTGGAAAAACCGAAAAGATTTGCACCTCTATATCTTCGAAAGTGCTGAATAGAAATAATTGAGACATAGCTCATTGTAAAGAACTCTCCATGGGGAATAAAATATGTTAATGATGATGCAATAGGTGCCTCCATTATGACGTCATAATTCGACAAGTACAAAACTTCATCCGATCAAGATGAAATTTCTTGAGCATAATCGAGGAATAAATTAGTTTAGAAAACAAATAATGATGACGTCATCAGTCACGTGGTTTGGCCGCCATATTTGTGCAAAATTGCCGATAAAAAAGTACATTACGCCAAGTCCTCGGTCTCTGACCGATTTTTCATCTGTTTGTCTGTCTGTCTGTTTGTCTGTTTGTGTGCAGTACTACGTCTACATCGTTGCACATAGAATCGCCATACTTTACATGCATATTTGCCTTGCCCTGGAATAGACTGTGCCCAATTTTTTTTAACTCTCTTGGCCCAAGGCCTCCATTATGACATCATAATTCAATAATTCGACAAGTACAAAACTTCATCCCATCAAGATGCAATTTATTGAGCGCCATGTGGGCATAAACTGGTGTAGAAAAAAAATAAAATGATGACGTCACCGGTGACGTGGTTCGGCCGCCATCTTGGAAAAACCGAAAAAAAATTCACCTCTATATCTCTGAAAGTGCTGAATACAAAAAATTGAGACATGGCTCATTGCAAAGAACTCTCCATGTGGAATAACATCTGTGAATGATGATGTCATAGGTGCCTCCATTATGACGTCATAATTTGGCAAGTACAAAACGTCATCTGATCAAGATGAAATTTATTGAGCACAATCTAGGAATAAATTAGTTTAGGAAAAATATAATGATGACGTCATCGGTCACGTGGTTCGGCCGCCATCTTGGAAAAACCGAAAACTTTGCACCTCTATATCTCCAAAAGTGCTGAATAGAAAAAATTGAGACATGGCTCATTGTAAAGAACTCTCCATGGGGAATAAAATATTTTCATGATGATGTCATAGGTGCCTCTATTATGACATCATAATTCGACAAGTCCACAACTTCATCTGATCAAGATGAAATTTCTCGAGCATAATCTAGGAATAAATTAGTTTAGAAAACAAAAAATGACCCCGTCATCGGTCACGTGGTTCGGCCGCCATATTTGTCCAAAATGGCTGATAAAAAAGTACATTCCGGCAAGTCCTCGGTCTCTGACCGATTTTTCATCTGTCTGTCTGCTTGTGCGCAGTACTACGTCTACATCGTTGCACATAGCATCGCCATACTTTACACACATATTTGCCTTGCCCTGGAATAGACTGTGCCCAATTTTTTTTTAACTCTCTAGGCCCAAGGTCAAGCTCAAGGTCACCCAAAACGATGGTCACCCAATCATTTGCGCCTCCCAATTGAAGCCCCACCCTTAGGGCGGGTACCGTTGCTGGTCATATATAATGGCGATACAACAATTTTTACCGCTTTGCTTTGAAGAATGGGAATGAAGGGGGAGGAGCGTATTAATATGTCTGGTTGAAGGCTTTGTGTGGTGGGGGGGGCTTGAAGCCAGATTTTAATCTTGCAGTCGCCATGTTGTGCTCACCGTCACTGCGATGCGAAGCGAAAGACGCCTCAGAGCTGTCACATTCACAATCGCTATGTCGTATGTACTCCAGATACGTGTTTCCTTCGTTGTAAAAACTACTAAGTCAACAGTTAAAAGGATTTTGAGCCGATAGGTGTTACGGCCTTGGCAAGATCGATGGAGACAGCTATCTTTTAACTTATACACCACCCAAATAGCTATGTGGAATTCTCTCATGTAGAGAATAAACCCACGTCGTTTGAACTTTGGCAGAGGAGGTCATTATTTACGTTTAATGATCCAAAATGGCCGATAAAAAGTACATTCCGGCAAGTCCTCGGTCTCTGACCGATTTTTCATTTATTTGTTTGTGTGTTTATTTGTTTATTTATTTTCTTCTTGTATTCTCAAAATCCCTGGTGTTGGGCTAGCGGCGAGGGTACCGGCTTAGGATCCTAGGATCCTGGGTTCGAATCCCGGTCGATCGCTGAATTAACGCCAGGGGGGTTGACTCAGCCTGTCATCCTTCCGAGGTCGGCTAATTGAGTACCAGTTCACTGGTAATTCCCTGTTTGTCGTAAAAGGCGACAAACAGGGTTGGCGGCAGGAAGGGCATCCGGCCGTAAAACATTGCTTCAAAAAGGGGACCAAAAAACAACAACAACCACGGTGCCAGAAAAAGGCCAACCCCCGCTTTGCGGGGAAAAATGGCCTCTAAAGGTGGTTATTCTCAACATTCCAAATTTCCAAACTGTATCAATTTCCAAGCTGTATCCCGGAACCGGCTGGGACTTTCAGAATGAATTTTTGCATTAACAATGTAAATAGAAAGTTGGCAGGTTGACCTAATTTGTATGGTCATGACCCAATTATAGACATTTAAACATTTTCCACCATAACTCGACTAAGGTTTGGGCGATCGGAAAGAAATTGCCCGCACTTGATAGCATAGAGCAAGGCACATTTAATTTTAATTTACACCATACCTCTCGGGGTTAAAGGTCAAAGTCTTACACCCCTAGGAGTATTAAACCACCATTTAAGTTTTTCTCTCTTTTTCCTGCCAATGTCCGAGCAGTTTTGAAATGACATTTTGCATCAATAATTTGAATAGAAAGTAGGCAGGTTGACCACATTTTTGGACCATGACCTAATCTTTCAGGGTCATGATCCAATTATAGGCATTTTAACATATTTCGCCAAAACTCGACTAAGGCTTCTCCGATCAGAATGAAATTGCCCACTTTAAATAGCCTAAAGTAAGGCGCATTTATGGTTAATTTACATCATGCAGTCCTAGTTAAAGGTCAATGTCTGAAATGTTTTTTGGCATTGCTCAATTTTGCCAATGCAGAATCTCAAAACTACTTGGCCTTCCAATATGTTCTTGCAACATCATATTGCACCTGTGCTGAAGTTGTGCACCTGATATTTGATTATTGTCCTTGACCTACTTCTTTCGCATTGCGACCTAATTAACGAAAAACTCCTTTTTGATCATAACTTGAATAATTTTCCTTCTAATTTCATGATGTTGAGTTTTATGGATATATTGTGTATGGCAACACATATTCTCATTTACACACTATCCTTAAACGTTGAAGGTCAAGGTCATATGGTAGTCCGAAAAAATATGGTAGACCCTTGGCGATCGCTTTGTGATCACATATATCTAGTGTTTATTCCCATTCTGGTTGTGGCAAACATGGCACTGTATCGACTGCAACTATTTTTTATTGCAGCTAACCTTCTTTTGATTCTCTCTTCTTTTGGTTCTCTCTTCTTTTGGTTCTCACCTCATTGTTCACCTTATCGCTATTGTTCATTGTTCACATTGTTCATCTTAATTGCTACTTTGTTACCTATGACAATGTATTTGTCGAGTGTGTAAATCGCATAACGGTGAATGCATAACCTGTGTATTTGAGGTAACTGTCGATTTTATACTTCTTAAATAGGAAGACTTGACCCTGGAAGGAGGACATCATCATCATTGGTAGGCATCATGTGGCTGTGGTTAACATCAGTTCCTGTAGCGGAATGGCGGTTCCGCTGATGCAGTGCCACCTGAAGGTTATAAAAGGAATTTTGGGATTTGTTGAGACTGCTGGCGATAACTTGCTTACTGTTCATTAAATACACCGTGGGATCTTTAACATCCACCAACTAATGAGGGTAGACGGAAGGCTTAGTTTAACGTCCATCTGGAGAACAGCATACACATTTATGCTTCTCCATGCATGAGAAACACCAAGATGACAGTTTCTAGCTGGGTCAGGATTCAAACCCAGGTGAGACAGCTCGGAGGATATTTGCACATATCTCTCTTATCCTGCCAGCCCTGATGGAGAACATAAAACAGTGGTTGAAATGGATCCTGTGCAGCAAAATTTGAGTTTAGTGGTGAAGAGAAGAAAATAAATTCGGGCAGATGAGTGGTTCCATAGCACTGAGAGCATCTCGCAATTCTAATTTGTCCGGGCTATTGAATTCTCAGCCGAAGGGTGAATCATTGCTGGAAGTTCATCGCTTCATGTCTGTTACTATAGACAACGTGCATTCTCACATAGGAGAAGGCGATGAACTTGTTATATATTGTGGGGTGCTGAATGGCTGGTAATTTTGTGTTGCTGATTGACCATTGTGGTCCTGCTCATCATGGTCCATTGTCCTCAGTGTGTTGTTAGTTATGAATGTAGGTGTCTATTAATGAGGGAGTGCCAGATATTGCTAATGGCTAGACCATTTTCTTGGGGGATCATGTCTTCAATATTCATCCGATTGACCTGAAATTTAAACAGGACTTGCATATCAGACCAATGAATCCAACCACCATTTTTTTTTTTTTTACCAGCAACATGTCGCAGGTCTACAAGAGCTTTGTGTTGCTGTTGTTGTTCTTGTTACCTCCACCACCAAAGGTGGATGAAGGTTATGTTTTCACCCCTGTCTGTCCGTTTGTCTGTCCGTTTGTGAACAAAATATCTCAAAAAGTTGTGGACGGATTCAGACTAAATTTGGCTGAGATGTAGCGTATGTGACAAGGACGAAATGATTAGATTTTGGTGAAGATCGGATTCAGATCCGGCAACTAGAATTTTTAAAAGTGAATCTTCACCATTGAGAGATAGGGCCAAGAACGATACATAGCAGGATATCTCAAAAAGTTGTGGACGGATTTGGACGAAACTTGTTGGACAGGTTGTGTTTGTGACAAGGAATAATCGATTCAATTTTGGTGAAGATCCAGATCCGGATCCAGCTCGTATAATTTTTTAAGTGATTCTTCACCATTGAGTGATATGGCCAACCAGGTGGAGTACCAGTTAATGGCCAACCAGGTGGAGTACCAGTTAATGGCCAACCAGGTGGAGTACATTAATGTACCAGTATGCTCTCTACTGAGTGCCGTTCTAGTTGTTGGTGTTGTTGTTGTTGTTGTTGTTGGGGTTCATGTTGGGGGGTCGATTTTTGAAATGTGCACCTATTGGTCAGACAGCCACCAGACCACCACACCCACATATGTCGCTTCACTCCCACTATACTACTATAGTGCAGATGAAATGATTATATGGCCACCATCTTGTTTCCTGGTGGGCCTAACATTAGACCTGTAAGCCTCTGCTCATTATACACTGCCCAGCTTTGTTGATTCAGATTTATATTGGTTTTGTTTGGGTCATGTGTTCAATTCGTAGTAAGGTTTAAACAAGCCTGCACTCAACTCCCCAAAAAATTGTTGGCAAAATACCCGAACCTGGGCCTTTAAGTTGTCCCACCATAGACTAATTGAGGAGAAAGAAGATTTTTTTTGAGCTAATTTCAGCCCAGAAATCACGAAAGGAATCCGTAATTAAACTATCTTCTAACAGTTTAACATTAAACTTCCAGTAACTATTCCTGCTTGTGGGTCGAGGAAAAGAAAGATCTAAGGTCTAAGGAAAAGAAAGATCTAAGGAAAAGAAAGATCTTTCAGACCATGTGATGGTCTGAAAACAATGAAGGAAAACAACCCGAAGAGACCGCGACGTTCCTAAAGAGTACATTAATGTACCAGAGGTCAAGTCTTGCTGAAGACACCCGACCATTGGCACATCGACACCAGGTACACTGGGCTACGTTGGGGTGATGCAATCGCCAAACATCAAGTAGACCGGCCGTCTTAAAGAAACGGGATAGGTCCGCATGGGACTCGGGGTGAGGTTCTGCAGAGTTTCTGTCCTTCTAAGGGTCAAAGGTGCAATTAAAGTCACCACCGATGCACACACACTGGTCAAGGTCAACTGATTTCAGGTGATTTATCATGGAGATGAAAAAGGCCTTTTGATCCCTGCTATCACTGGGTGCATACACATTGAAAATGGTGCAGCGGAAGTTGTGATTTACTTGTTGAAGGGAAATAAGCCGGCCTTTTATGACTTCATGAAAATAGTACGTCTCGAAGACTAGACCTGGCTTTAGAAAAACAACCAACCCCAGCAGATGAGGCTGAAAGATTGCTAAAATAGCATTGTCCTTTGAAAGTTTGGCACCAGTCATGTTCCACGTTATGTGTGATGTGGGTCTCTTGCAGTAAAAGAACGTTTGCCTTTTTAAGTTCATTCAAGTTTTTAACCTGAACCCGGCAGAGGTGACGAGCACCACCACCGTTCATATTTAAGGTCGCCAAATAAATATTTTTCATTCCCTGTTAATGAAATCGACCTGTGGTTGGGAACACTCTGTACCTGCTCGAGTAACAACCTTTCTTAACCTGTGGAATTGAGATCTCGCCAGGTCAAAATCCTCAGGTGCTTTGATTTATTGATTTTGCTGTGCAAATGAATGCTGCTATGTCCGGGAAATGGTCTTTCATTACGATGTTATGGTGACGATACGTTTCGTTAAGGAAGGTAATACTGAGTTGAGGGGATACCTGTGAGTGACCTGTCACCGATTGTGACAGCTCGGTTGTCCAATGTCATCCTCAGACTCAGACACGTCAGATAACATGCCCCCAGGATCTGGGGTATTACATGCCGCCCCCGCGATCTTGTCTGGAGGCACCTTCACAAGTTTTCCAAGGTGTTCCTGTGAGCACTCGCTAACACTTTGGTGGATATTTTTTTGTGTCTGGGATTGGGGCTTCAGTTTGAGATCCCAGCAACCCAAGATTTACTGGCCCCGTTTGTAAAGCGGAAACATTTATTGAATCCCTGGTCTGCTTGGTACTTAAAGGGGAAACAAGCAGAAAAACATTCCCCAGCTCGGAACTGGTAGTAATTTCACTGGAAGTTTTGTTCTCGGAAACTTCCGGATGAGAGGTAATAATTGTTTTTTTAGGCTCATTAACATCATGAGACATGCTAGTATCGTTGGCAATGGTATTTATATCCTCAGTTAGTGAGGGAATGTCGGAGGGACACTCAGACGCTTGTGTACCGGCAATGGTGCTACCCATGGCCGCCTTCTTTGCCGCACCAGCCAGATTGCTTAGCTCTGGTGCTTTTCGCTTTTTAGAATACACTGCAGATTCTTCATTCATGACTTCTTGAAGGGGGGCAATGACAGTTGTGTCAGTCACATCGGTGGGTGTCATCACATTGGAATCAGAGAGCACCAAGGTGCCAGACAACTCAGTCGGCGTGTCAGAAGGTGCGGTCGGGGTGTCAGAAGGTACGGTCCAGGTGTCAGGAGGTATGGTCCGGGTGTCAGGAGGTACGGTCAGGGGGTGCGGTCCGGGTGACAGAAGGTACGGTAGGGGTGACAGAAGGCACAGTCTGGGTGTCAGAGAGCATGGTCGGGGTGTCAGAAAGCGCGGTCGAGGGATTGACCTTTTTACAGTCTATTTCATTATGTCGCGATTCACCACACTTTGGACAAGAGGTCTTGGGACAAAACCTTTTAGCATGTCCGGATTCTCTACAAAGAAAGCATGTTAAGGAGGCTGAGGAAGCATAAATGTGGTATTCACGATCATCTAATTATACTTTAAATGAGATATTTAAACCCGTATCGACTCCACGATGCGGGAGAATCATGTGCACTTGCCTCCTGAAGCTCATTACGTGTTTGATGCGATCGCTGCGGCCCCCGAGTGGAATCATTGAGAATCGGGAAACAATTTTACCATAACGAGACAGAACGGACAGGACTTTCTCGCCTGGCATGAAAGGTGGTACATTAATAATAATAATAATAATAATGCATTTATTTTATATAGCGCTTTTCAGGAAGCCCAAAGACGCTTTGACAGAGTGCAAAACATAATGCATAGCAAAACATAAAAACAATTGCAAAAAAAGAAGAATCAATAGGGAAATATTCAAAGCACAAAGGAGGGAGAAGGAGAGGAGATAGTCAGGGGTATTTGGGCAGTACAGCATTAGATATTGTTATCTTGGTAGCTGGCATATCCATAGGGGATACCGTAATAAAATTACCCCCCTTTTATGGTTAGACCGGTACTAACGTTGTCATGAACGAACTTTTCCTCTGACACAAACACAACAAACTTCTGATTCATTTGTGATGCCGCCCAAACATTACCGTCTCCTATGATGGATCCTACCACAAGGATAATATCCTCAGTAGGAGCTCCTTCAGGCGGAACACACATGAATGCATGCTTACGCGTTAGATTTTCGAATGCCTTGTAACGAGAGCGTGTATTCGTCATACCAGCGAATTAACACACCCCACGTGTCCAAACTGGACAGGAAGGTATCAAACCTAAATAAATTACAAAAGTGCATTATAAGCACAAAAAGGCGTACAAAGCGTCGTCGAAGCCGGTAGGCCGCACTCAAAATGCGCCCGCTCTCAATCCTCTCTCTCTCGAAGACAAAGGTGTAGAAAGGATGAAAGCAAAACGCCAAAGCACACAGGATGGAAAAGGAGAGGGTTGGGAGAGCAGGAGAGGAGAAAAACACACTGAGGATTCACCACAACACAGAGCAGTTGCACACAACCGCCATCTTGTCACACCCAACACACAAACAGCCAGCAGGGGGAGAGAGAGAGAGAGAGAGAGAGAGAGAGAGAGAGAGAGAGAGAGAGACACACACATGACAAAGCTGAGGTAACTGGTATAAATATAATATAAATGGGCACCCGTATACTGTATATAGGTTAAAGTACGTTTACCTCTTCATGCAGCTGAATGAATCAAATTGGCGCCCCTTTATATGAACTTTTCAAGAGCATTACTTGGTTCCTCCTAAGAACACAAGGGCAGTACAGCATGCAAATGAGATTTTGTGAATGTCACTTATTTTCTATCATCTGGCATTTTCCACAAGCCATGGAATGTCCCTTCTTTGCTATTGTTTGGTATTTTCTACAAGCTATGGAATGTCCCTTCTTTTCTATACTTTGTCACATGCCACATACCATATAAAGGGGCCTTTTATATGCCCTTGGAATTTTTCCCAAGAATGGGTGCGTGAATGTCTTCTCACATCTGGTCATACGGTGGTTAGATGCTTGCTGGGAATCCTCCGTCTCCGTTATGTTTGAACGTGGCGAAAAGGGAACAAAGATGGATATTCCACCGAGATGCAGCTAATGCTCCCCAGAAGCTGGTTGAAGGTCTCGGTGGGAAAACCCATCATGAAATGTTGATTTTCTGGAGATGCTTTGTGGTGATCAGTACCGCGATTGACAAAATGAATATTCCACCAACAAAAAGCGATTTTTTTTTTCAAAAAAAGAAAAACCCCAGGAAGTATAAAAGTTCGTTGGGATGTCATGAACAGCGAGCAGATGATGAAGTAGAACTCTACTGCAAGTCCCAAGGGAAACCAAAGAGCAGCGAAGTACAGTATTTATCCGCTCCACGTAATTTCACCCTTTTAGCTCAAATCTCCTCGAGAGTCCAGAGTCTGGGTAAAAACCTCTTCTTCTTCATCCTCGTGCTTCCTCCTCTCATAATCTGAGTTGATTGGTTGTTCCTGGTTTTAAACCACGCCCGCTGGGAGCTTGTCAGTATGTGAGGAACGAGCTTGGTGAATTGATTCTGCCTGCACCGTCATATTCGTGTCGAAAAGGATGCATGTAAAACGAGAGGTCAATTACATTTTTGTGATGCCATTAAACGTCTTTATAAATCAATCGGGATCCCATTTCATGATATGCACCTTGATTAGTTTACATTGTGATACCTACCGACATGACCTTTACATCCATATGTTGCATCTTTACAAGGATGGACCGATGTCAAGCTAGAGATGACTTCTTAGCGGAGATGAGCATGGACTTGATGGCTCGAGTGGCCTCCATCCATAGCTGGGTTTTCTCATGTTATACTTGAGTATACTCCTGCAATTTTCCTCTCTCTTCTTCTCTGACTCTTCAGGTGAACTTCTTGAGGACGTCACTTGCAGTGTTGAACGTACCGTTTACACGCAATGACTCCAAAACATCAAAAAACTCAACACTTGATTAGTTATTGAACTTTATTGATAGGTAGTAACTAATAGTCTGGAGTGGGGGTTGGTGAGCACATTTTTTATGCCTCTGCCCCCGAAGGTGGCCAGAGGCATTATGCTTTCAGTTTGTCTGTCGTCCATACGTAGGCCCGTACAGGTTAAACCTCGTTTTTCTCAGCATCCACATGTCCGATTGAGACAAAACCTTCAGGGTAGGAGCAACACCCATGTATATTTTTTCTGATAATTGTGACATCATAGGTCACGTGGTATGGCAATCATATTGGATTTAACCTAAAAGCCTAAAAAAAAATTCTCCCAAACCACCAAAGAGATTGACTCAAAACTTTACGTGTGTCATTGACTAAGCATGGCGATTAAAAGATGACGACCATTAAAACGTCATTGGTCACATGGTGTGGCAGCCATATTGGATTGAATGGAAATATTAAATAATTATATCTCAGAAACGCTTACCCTATCGATGCGAAACTTTACAACTATCATCTACCACCATTGCTGCATATAGTATGAAAATGATGACATCATAGGTCACGTGGTTTGGCAGCCATCTTGGATAGAAAAACGAACCTTATCCAATCAACATGAAACTTCACAAACGTGATCCCCTACTCGTACATATACAGAGTGTACATTTTTTATGTCGTATGTCATGTGGTTTGGCAGCCATATTAGTTTGAAAGCAGATATTTTAATAAAAAAACCCTTCGAAACCACTTCACCGATCAATGTGAAACCTGCCATGTCTGGTTAAAATGTGATACTTGAAAACAGCTGAAGGGATTTAAATGAAACTTGTTTATTTTTAGGACAGTGAACAAGAGGGCATATACCCGTTTTCATGGGCAGGGACTATGTGGAGGCAGTCGCATTGCTCTAGTTTTAACTTGGTGTTTTTATTTTCTTCTTTAACCCCTTCTTTATTCAAGCCAAAGCAGCCTGTTAAATATTGTTATGATTTTTGGTGTAGATGATAAAAGAGTCAGGTAGATCTGTATAGGTAGTGTGCTCCGATTATCGTGATAGGGAACCCCACATGCAATAAGTTTGTTTAGGTGGTTTGTTCGCATAAGAGTATATTTGTGATCATACAAGGATGACCCTTGTGTTAGTTATTGTAGGGATTATGCTAATTCCCCTGTCAGTAGAACCTGATAATCATCCTGTTGTCCCTTATGGCACGATACATAGACACTAGTGAGAATGGCCCTAGTACACTAATTAAATATCCCCCCCACAATAAAACCACCCAACAAGTCAGTTCGACATCACCGGCTACATCACAAACTTGTATGGCAACATCGAGCATGCAGGCTAAAGACACGCCCAGAGGGGCAGCGATTGGATGAGACACCACCAATAGGGAGACACGAGGCAGGACGAAGCCTGTCGATTGGTAGGGGGAGGAGCGAGGGGAAGCGACGCGCGGATTGGCCATGGACCGATAGCATGAAGGAGAAGCGACATGGCCATTGGTGGAGCGTGGTTGGGCCGGTGCTGTTGGTCCACTAATATGGTTGGGCCGGTGCTGTTGGTCTGCGAGGATTTGACCGTGGCACTGTAGACGTCAGAAGACTGGTTATAAAATAACTTGGTGAGCGGAATTTTGGCCTTCTCTCTACCTTGGATCTCTTGCCCTGACGCTTTCCTCTTTCTCTCTCTGCCGCGGAGACTCTTGCCTTGTGCGTCTGCTTCATCGTGCCCTTGGTATCGGACATTGGCGAGTGACAGTGCGCGGGATGTGACCTGTGGTCGGAATGAGGGGAGCTGCAGATCGTTCCCTCACTCACGCGATCTGCCTGGAGGGGGCGCGACACGAGGGAATGGAGGCCTGGTTCGCTCCAACGACGGTGCGGTTCCCACCAACGGGCCTGAGACGGGTCTTGAGGAGATACATCATCCGATTGAGCTAAGCCCACACATAAAACAACACATTAATTTATTTATTCATTTCTCTTCTCCCCCATATGTGTTTAAGTCTGGTGTGGGAGCTCTCCATTTAGGAACTTATTTTGCCGTCGTGTTTCTTGTTCTCGGGTTCCGTGTAATAAACCTTTGTATATTTTTCCCTGTACATTCTAAACCGGGTTTTCGTGTGAGTTATTTTTGCAGGTTTGAAGACTGCTCGGCGAATCGCTCAGGTATGCGCTTCTTCTTGTTCTTCTCTTTGCACCCCCACACATATACAGTGAAACCTTGACTTACGAGTGCACCAACTTACGAGTTTTCCGAGATACGAGCCGTCGCTCGGGCGGTTTATTGCTTTGAGATGCGAGCCGAGATCTGAGTTACGAGCTTACGCCACCCGCCACCAAGTGGGTTCCGGTCACGTGGTTATCTTGCCGTGCAAGCATCTCTGCCGTATATAGCTGCTGCTTTGTTTTCGCATTTTGGTTATTTTGGAGCTTACGCCACCCGCCACCAAGTGGGTTCCGGTCACGTGGTTATCTTGCCGTGCAAGCATCTCTGCCGTATATAGCTGCTGCTTTGTTTTCGCATTTTGGTTATTTTGGAAAATTTCTTAGTTTTAACCATGGGTCCTAAGAAATTGAGTGCCAAGGGCAGTACCGAGAAGAAGAAGAGGATGATGTACTTGGATATAAAACACGCAATCGTCGAAAAACATGAGCGAGGTGTGCGTGTTGTCGACTTGGTGAGGCGGATGTGAAGGCAGCTGAAGATTTTATTATAACTTTTGCCGAACTGATAGAAGCCGAACGATACATCCCCCAGCAAATCTTCAACTGTGACGAGACAGGGCTCTTCTGGAAAAAGATGCCGAGGAGGAGTGGAGGACGTATATAACGGCAGAGGAGAAGAGCATGCCAGGCCACAACTTGTTCAGAGTGCCGGCGATAGCTCGCCTTCTCTTTGTGGAAAACACGGTGAGATCCTTAACATCCAACAACTAATGGGACGCAAACGGGGCGCCCAGTTTAGCGGTACACACATTGATGAATCACCCTGCCTGTGATTCACCCATGACAGGTTATAGCTGGGTCGGGATTCAAACCCAGGCTGGACAGTTTAGAGTCAAGTGTGCGTACCTCCAGTCCAGGCCATCCTGCCAACTTGTATGCTGCATACAGGTGAAATATAAAGCGCGAGATATTTATATATATATATTTCAAAAAAAATTGGTGTGGTTTTTGGGGGGCTGGAACGGATTAATAGCATTTCAATGCATTTTAATGGGGAAATTTAATTTGAGAAACGAGCAAATTGAGTTACGAGCTCGGTCACAGAACGAATTAAACTCGTAAGTCAAGGTTTCACTGTATATAGTAAAGTCCGCTATTTGAACTGAATGCCCGCTTTAGTTATCCGTGATTCTCTCCTGGTGTTAACCAAGGGGAATGACATGACAATAATTATGTTGAATGAAAGTGTTTGTGGCACGCTTTTCACTTTGCATCTTCCTCCACCCATTTATGATGTAATGTGCTTAAACAATAGTTACCTGTGCCTCATTTTGAGGTTGCTTGGATTGCATACACCACGTAAGAAGCACCATTTTCATGTTTTCAGTTTTTCATTCATTTTTAATGAATCATCCAAAACATTAAATTGCACATTTTTGGATGATTCATTAATTCACTTCAATATTCTTCTGTTGCGCCAAAACTCGGTGGAAAAAGGAATTATAGGGCCTGAGAGGAGCTCTCTGAAGCTCCCAAACTGCAATATGTTCATTTTTCTGTTCAATGATGTGTTTGTCCTTACGTCCACTGTGGTGTCTAAAAACATTTCTCAAGCACCTTTGTTGCTGCGTGTAAATTTCAATAGTTGTCTTCGATTTTACGATGATGTAATCTTGTGCCAGGGGTCATCACATCAGCATCTCTGTAAATAATAAACAAGAGCGGTATCGAAGATGGCGGGCAGGCCCGTTTCTTGATGAGCGTTTCGCAAACATGAGATTTTCCAAATTCCATTAGTTTTTCCAGGACCGTGACATTTGCTTGTAAATAAGAACATGACATTCCTTTGGCAATCTTCCGATTGCTCTAAGTATGTGGACCTCGCCTGGATGCGACTTTCTCCGTTCTCACGCCGTTCCAATCCACTCAAATCCAGTGCAATCCAATTTTGTTTCAACAACTAGGGTCATAAATTCTGTCACGAATCCTTGTGCTGTTCGGCATTGTGAGACGCCACAATGTCAATTGGAAGGAGTAACATTAGAATGCTGCACTTTCAAACATCCTGTCAAAGCAAATTTCCTTCCTTTATATATTCTGTCCTATGTTGCTGTCATTGAATCGCCGTTAGCACAGCTAACTAAAGTGCACCTGGCAAAAATTTAACTGGCTAACTGGCAGGTTTCCATTTTTAATCTTCTTGAACTAAACTCACCGTTTTGTGAGATTTTCACCTCAAAATAAATGAACGGTTTTGGGACTTGATGGATATTGAAAACCTATGGAGTTATTGGCTTCATGGTGGTTACCTTTTCCTTGCAGACCGGCGGCAGCACTGTCTGGCCCCACCTTTGGTATTTTGTGCGTCAAGCCAATGTGTCAAGCAACATCAAGGCCAATGTGTGGTAGCTTTAAAACCTTGCCCAGATTCTGAAACACCTACACACAAAATGTGGGGCCTCTAAGTCCCACGGTTTGGCCGTGAAAAAGAATGTACAAAACGCAAATCTTCTAGTTTTTCTCCCCCGCAGGCCGCATGGCATCACTTTGGAACCGTTTACCTGCATCCTGCTTTCCCTTCTATCCCAACCTACCTCAATTTAAGTGGAATGTCAATAGATTCCTCCTTTCTGTCTAATATGAAACTTTCCGTTGTGTAGCCCCCACCTCGAGTGGCCTTAAAGGCTTTGCGGCAGGTGATATCTCAAACAATCTCATTATAATAGAGCAAACGTATATGGTTATGTATGTATGTATGTTTATATGCGACCAAAACGTCTTCTTCTTCTTCTTCTTCAAATAAAATTAACACTCAAAACACAGTCCATGAACTCTTAATTACGTTTAGACTGCTGAGACCCCTCAGACCATTGACGACCCTTTAAGTCCCCCAAGACCCTTAAGACCACCGAGACCCCTGAAGACCCAAAATACCCTTAAAGACCCTGAAGACACAAAATACCCAGAAGACCCAAAAGACCCCAAAGACCGAAAATACACCGAAGAACAAAAACACCCAAATGACCTTAAAGCCCCTGAAGACCCAAAACACCCAAATGCCCCCAAAGACCCAAAACAACCAAAAGACCCAAAATACCCTTAAAGGCCCTGAGGCTCCAAAAGACCCTGAATACCCAAAAGACCCCGAAGACCCAAAACACCCTGAAGACCCAAAACACCCTGAAGACCACAAAGACCCTGAAGACCCAAAAGACCCCAAATACCCAAAATACACTTAAAGGCCCAGAGGATCCAAAATACCCTGAAGACCCAAATGGCCCCAAAGACCCAAAACACCCTGAAGACCCAAAAGGCCCCAAAGACCCAAAACACCCTGAAGACCCCAAAGACTAAATTGACCCCAAATACACCAAAGGCTTAAAAGACCCCAAAGACCCTGAAGACCCAAAAGGCCCCAAAGACCCAAAAGACCCCGAATACCCAAAAGACTGAAAAGACCCAAAACACCCCAAAGACACAAAAGGCCTCGAAGACCCAAAATACTCCAAAGACTGAACAGACCCCAAAGACTGAAAAGACCCAAAACACCCCAAAGACACAAAATACCCCGAAGACCTAAAAGACCCTGAAGACCCAAAAGACCCTTAATACCCCACAGACACAAAATACCCTTAAAGGCCCTGAGGCTCCAAAAGACCATGAAGACCCAAATGGCCCCGAAGACCCAAAAGACCCTGAAGATCCAAATGGGCCAGAATACCCAAAACACCCTGAAGACCCAAAACACCCTGAAGACCACAAAGACCCAAAAGACCCTCAAGACCCCAAATACCCAAAATACCCTTAAAGGCCTAAAGGATCCAAAAGACCCAAATGGCCCCGAAGACCCAAAACACCCCGAAGACCCAAAACATCCCGAAGACCCAAAACACCCTGAAGACCACAAAGACCCCAAAGACCCAAAATACCCTTAAAGGCCCTGAGGCTCCAAAAGACCCTGAAGACTCAAATGGCCCCAAAGACCCAAAAGACCCTGAAGACCCAAATGGCCCAGAAGACCCAAAACACCCTGAAGACCCAAAACACCCTGAAGACCACAAAGACCCTGAAGACCCAAAAGACCCCAAATACCCAAAATACCCTTAAAGGCCCTGAAGACACAAAATACCCAGAAGACCCAAAAGACCCCAAAGACCGAAAATACACCGAAGAACAAAAACACCCAAATGACCTTAAAGCCCCTGAAGACCCAAAACACCCAAATGCCCCCAAAGACCCAAAACAACCAAAAGACCCAAAATACCCTTAAAGGCCCTGAGGCTCCAAAAGACCCTGAATACCCAAAAGACCCCGAAGACCCAAAACACCCTGAAGACCCAAAACACCCTGAAGACCACAAAGACCCTGAAGACCCAAAAGACCCCAAATACCCAAAATACACTTAAAGGCCCAGAGGATCCAAAATACCCTGAAGACCCAAATGGCCCCAAAGACCCAAAACACCCTGAAGACCCAAAAGGCCCCAAAGACCCAAAACACCCTGAAGACCCCAAAGACTAAATTGACCCCAAATACACCAAAGGCTTAAAAGACCCCAAAGACCCTGAAGACCCAAAAGGCCCCAAAGACCCAAAAGACCCCGAATACCCAAAAGACTGAAAAGACCCAAAACACCCCAAAGACACAAAAGGCCTCGAAGACCCAAAATACTCCAAAGACTGAACAGACCCCAAAGACTGAAAAGACCCAAAACACCCCAAAGACACAAAATACCCCGAAGACCTAAAAGACCCTGAAGACCCAAAAGACCCTTAATACCCCACAGACACAAAATACCCTTAAAGGCCCTGAGGCTCTAAAAGACCATGAAGACCCAAATGGCCCCGAAGACCCAAAAGACCCTGAAGATCCAAATGGGCCAGAATACCCAAAACACCCTGAAGACCCAAAACACCCTGAAGACCACAAAGACCCAAAAGACCCTCAAGACCCCAAATACCCAAAATACCCTTAAAGGCCTAAAGGATCCAAAAGACCCAAATGGCCCCGAAGACCCAAAACACCCCGAAGACCCAAAACATCCCGAAGACCCAAAACACCCTGAAGACCACAAAGACCCCAAAGACCCAAAATACCCTTAAAGGCCCTGAGGCTCCAAAAGACCCTGAAGACTCAAATGGCCCCAAAGACCCAAAAGACCCTGAAGACCCAAATGGCCCAGAAGACCCAAAACACCCTGAAGACCCAAAACACCCTGAAGACCACAAAGACCCTGAAGACCCAAAAGACCCCAAATACCCAAAATACCCTTAAAGGCCCAGAGGATCCAAAAGACCCTGAAGACCCAAATGGCCCCAAAGACCCAAAACACCCTGAAGACCCAAAAGACCCAAAACACCCTGAAGACTCAAAACACCCTGAAGATCCCAAAGACGAAATCGACCCGAAATACACCAAAGGCTGAAAAGACCCCAAAGACCCTGAAGACCCAAAAGGCCCCAAAGACCCCGAATACCCAAAAGACTGAAAAGACCCAAAACACCCCAAAGACACAAAAGGCCTCGAAGACCCAAAATACTCCAAAGACTGAACAGACCCCAAAGACTGAAAAGACCCAAAACACCCCAAAGACACAAAATACCCCGAAGACCTAAAAGACTGAAAAGACCCCCAAAGACCCAAAATACCCTGAAGACCACAAAGACCCTTAATACCCCACAGACCCAAAATACCCTTAAAGGCCCTGAGGCTCCATGAGGCTCCTGAAAAAAAAGACCATGAAGACCCAAATGGCCCCGAAGACCCAAAAGACCCTGAAGACCCAAATGGGCCAGAAGACCCAAAAGACCCTGAAGACCCAAAACACCCTGAAGACCACAAAGACCCTAAAGACCCAAAATACCCTTAAAGGCCCAGAGGATCCAAAAGACCCTGAAGACCCAAATGGCTCCAAAGACCCAAAAGACCCTGAAGACCGAAAATACCCTGAAGACCCAAAACACCCTGAAGACCCAAAATACCCTGAAGACCACAAACACCCTGAAGACCCATAAGACCCCAAAGATCCAAAATACCCTGAAAGGCCCTGAGGCTTCAAAAGACCCTGAAGACCCAAATGGCTCTGAAGACCCAAAACACCCCGAAGACCCAAAACATCCCGAAGACCCAAAAGACCCCGGGGACCCAAAACACCCTGAAGACCCAAACCACCCTAAATACCACAAAGACCCTGAAGACCCAAACGACCCTTAAGACCCCAAAGACCCAAAATACCCTTAAAGGCCCAGAGGACCCAAAACACCCTGAAGACCCCAAATACTCTGAAGACACCAAACACCCCGAAGACCCAAAACACCCCAAACAGCCAAAATACCCTTAAAGCCCAGAGGATCCAAAAGACCCTGAAGACCCAAATGGCCCCGAAGACCCAAAAGACCCCGAAGACCCAAAACACCCTGAAGACTCAAAACACCCCAAAGACCCAAAACACCCTGAAGACCCAAACGACCCCGAATACCCAAAAGACCCTGAAGACCCAAAACACCCTGAAGACCCCAACTACCCTTTATACCCAAAAGACCCTTAAATATCCCCCGAATAGCCATAACACCCCCAAAGACCCTTAAAGACCCAGAGGAACCAAAAGACCCCTAAGACCCATAAGCCCCTGAAGGCCCCAAAGACCCAAAACACCCTTAAAGCCCCAGAGGATCCAAAAGACCCTGAAGACCCAAATGGCCCTGAAGATCCAAAGCACCATTAAGACCCAAAATACCCTGAAGACCCAAAAGACACCGAAATGGTCAAAGATGCCAATTCCTCTGAAACGACGTGTGGTGAGGCGCGTGTGGTGAGGCGCGCGGAGCGTGCTGAGTCACACTCGTAATAATAAAAAAAACACAAACATTTGAATATATGTATAATTGTATATACTAGGGCATTGCCTAAATTATATCCCCCCCCCTCTATTTACATGAAATGGTTTGGTCCAAAGCGAACGGCTTGCGAGTACGGTGACAATCCCCCCCCCCCCTCTATTTACATGCAATGGTTTGGTCCAAAGCGAACGGCTTCCGGAGTTTGGTAAAGAAATCGCCATCGCGTGCACAAACGCGCAGGAAAGCGAATGAATCGCAAATTCGGTTTTATTAGTTTTAAAACATAGTTTAACGCCAACATAGTTTGCAAACGTGAAATAAATGAATACGCTCTCAAATGTGCCATCCGAGGCAGAGTGTGTCCTCCACGTTCGGCACACGCGATCGTTCGCTGCTCTCTGATTGGTTGAATCGTTTTTTGGACATAGCTCGGTAAGTAATTGTCCGATTAATATGAAACCTTGAAAAGGCACATCCTCGGGTCCCCAGCAATATACCTGGCAAGTTAAAAGTATATCGGACCCGTGGTTGTCGAGAAACAGCGGTCACAGACAAACGTACAGACGTACAAACGTACAGACGTACAGAGATTACTGGAATTATAGATAGATTACATTGTTCTTTGCAGAACTTTAAGAATCATTTTTCTTCATAGCGACCAGTGGGTGAAGCTCAATTTGCACACGCCACTCTGTTGTCATACTTTATTAGTTAAATTGTTTTTGTTTTTTTTATATTCCAAGTGCCTGCACCATGATAAGCACATTTTTATGCAAATTGAGACGGTTAAGGGTTATCAATCCAATGCAACAGCCTTCTTCGTGAGAACATACTGTACGTGCAGTTAATTGTCACTGCGCCTATGCCCAGAAATAATATTTTTGGGGGGTTTGATAAGCCGGTGGGGACAGTTTGTCTCCATCATTGAACCAACTTCATCCAATATGTGTGCCAAGTTGCAGCAACCACCATTCAACTAATATCACTTTTCTTATTTATATTGAATGTATGTCCATGGTTAACATTTACCCTGCGCATGTGAAGCGAAAATAAAAGCGGAGTTAAGCTATTGGATCACTTTGTCCATTTATCTACCTGTCAGTCAGTCTGTTTGTCTACAAACGTCAGTTTATGATTAAGGAACTGCTTAAATTTATTATTTAATATTTGGGCCAAGCCTCGTAGTAGAACTGACATACACACACACACACACACACACACACACACACACACACACACACACACACACACGGACATACTGATGAGACCCATTTTTTTTTTTTGAATGTTAAATTTTGAACACGAATCGGAACATGAACCTGCAGTTTAGCAGTACTTTAGCTCTGAATTTGGCAATTTGTAGGGAATCTTGTCCCGGTCGCGCATGCACAGAGTTATGATATGGTTATGGTTTTGGTTTTTAGTCTGATTGCCTGTCTGGCAATCTGGTTGGAAAATAATTCCAACCAGGAAACTTACTAATAAAGTAAAAGGTTTGCGGTTTACAACATGTGTTGGCTCTCAAAAGAGCTATTTATATTCTTTATACTTTAAAAATAACTCTAAAGCAAAAAAAAAAAAAAAAAACATCCCTCATCGTTTCGGGCAGCATGCTCCACCAATCTACAGGAGGAAGTAACTGGACCGATTGGGATGCAGAGTTTATGACAACTCCACACCCCCATTGGCTGGTTCTTGTGGGCTGCTGATTGGCTGGTCATTGTGTGGTGCTGATAGGCTGGGTATTGTGGGGTGCTGATTGGCTGGTTATTGTGGGGTGCTGATTGGCTGGTTATTGTGGGGTGCTGATTGGCTGGTTATTGTGGGGTGCTGATTGGCCAATGTGGTCTTGCTCATCATGGTCTTTTGACCTCGGTTTATTCATAGTTATGATTGTAGGTGCCTGTTTGTTAATGAGGGAGAGCCAGATATAGCGAATGGGTAGCCCGTTTTCTTGGGGGACAGTGATGTAAATGTATCTCTGTAGCTTCTCTGATTCTCATTGTGTGCCAATGGCTGATGGATGTGAGAAGTGTGCTGTCTGACCATACATAGTATGTGATGATTAATTGGTCTGTGCATGATGAACTATTGTTGATTTTACCTGTTTGCCTCATCCTGAGGCCTACTTTTCTCCTTTTTCTTTTGCTTTAAAGTTATTTTAATGTATAAAGAATATAAATAGCTCTTTTAAGAGCCAATGCATGGTGCAAACATTTTACTTTATTATTATTCCACCATGGAAACTTTTAAACAGCACAGGGAACTTACTGTTTTTTAGGATGTCATAAAGGAAACAAACAACTGGCACGAAGAACTAATGTAACGTGTTAAATAAGGTGGTGTAAAAGACGCTGCATCAACGGCAATAAACTTCAGAATTTTGTTTTTCTACAGCCTTTATAATCATGATTTTATTTAAATTGATTTAAATACTTAACAACACAAATCGCCATCTTGGAACTTTCAAAAACCTTCCCTTTAGCAGTACTTCGACGAAATATTGAATGAAAAATGAATGAATGATCGTTTTAAGGCCATTTTCCCCGCTAGAGCAGGGGTTAGCCTTGCGGGCCCAATGACAATCATGGTTCCCTGTTTGAGGCAATGTTTTTACGGCCGGATGCCCTTCCTGACGCCAACCCTTGGTCACCTCTGACGATGCGCAGGGATACGGTGTACCTATTCTAAACTGGGGTACACACCGGGATCATTCATCCCAGCAAGCTGGTACTCACTTCGACAAAATATTACAGAACTTTATGTCATCTCGATCAATCAAATTTGCCATTTGCTGACCCCTCCCCCCCCCATGTCCTTTTTTCTCAAGACTGCATGGGGTAAGGTGTTCTATGAACTCCATAGTTCATCATATTATTAGCAGAGCTATAGCAGCG
The DNA here is from genome assembly GCF_964187855.1 of Myxine glutinosa. Lineage (NCBI taxonomy): Eukaryota > Metazoa > Chordata > Myxini > Myxiniformes > Myxinidae > Myxine > Myxine glutinosa. Next base: position 30,960,177 of record NC_136264.1, on the reverse strand, counting down.
TAGCCTGGAATTGGCTTAACGGTTGAGGGGGCTGGCTTGAGATTTCAGGGTCCTGAGGTCATGCCCCCGACATGCCACTGAGTTAACATCAGGTGGGTTGATTCAGCCTGTCATCCTTTTGAGGTCGGAAAAATGAGTACCAGCTTACTGGGAAAAGAATGAGCCATTTGAGTATCCCGCGTCAGAGTGGCAACCCATTCGGGATTGTGCCCAATCACCTAGGAAACTGCTTTGGCAGCCCTGAGCATCTGAAGATGCAAAAAGAGTTGTCTACTTCTATAGCAGTGTAAATCAAGTTTTGAATATTCTTAATTGGAGTACTTTAAAATTAAAATTTTTAAGACATTGGCCGAATGTCCATGTGCAGTTGGTGCATTAACAGAAAGCAAATGCTCCTTTCGGTTACTGGAACCAGTTTTCTGATAAACAACAATTATAAAGACGTACTGAAAATGCGCACATGGATCATTTGTTTGCGTTTCTTTATAATGGCCAGACATGAAGAATCACATACGTCTGAAGCGTGTATGTATATATAGCTGATGCCAAAATGATTAATGCTGCAGGGAAATTAAAAGAAATCTTTCCGAGAACATTTGAATGCATAGCAATGGTCGCAGCTCATAAGATGGGCACCCATCACGGATGGCCGAGGTTGAGTTTCAAGTCGCAAGTCATGCCATGTTTGTCCACCGCCATGATTTATTCACTCTTCATGATGCTTCAGCCATTCAAAATCTGCCACCTAAAGCTGCAGATGTTGCAGAATGTCATCCGCGTAAAGTGCAAAATTGGCAACAACCAAGTGAGCCGCTTTTGTGCGCAATCAAGAAAGTGGCAGAACAATGTTTGTTTTTTTTTCAGAAAAACTTGTCCATATTACAAAACAAAATTGTTTAATTAAATTGGAAGCATTTGCTTTGTGCACATTATACCGATCATCCCAATTATTTAAAAAAAAACATTCTCCACTAGTGTCATGCAAACTCTTAATGGAGTTTCTTTCTTTTCTCAGACTGCCTTTAGATCAGCTCATCATCTCGTCATCTAGTTCCATCAAGACGCGTCTGACTTTCTGGTAAGTGGTGACATTCATGATCGGATTTCTCCAAACATCCCTATCCGGCACAAAACTCTGGCAGAGACAGCTTGGTTGAAAGCTTTACCCCTATCCATCCAGCACATACAGGGTCTGCAACTTCATCTTCTTCCCTCAACCATACTCAGCATGCTTTATTTCTCCAGACTTTTATTTCCTGTATGCAGTTTCCGTTTCAGCATCAGCTCTTCTAATGTACATGGTGGTCTAATTTCTTCCAACACTGATCGGTTTGCTCTTCTTGCAGTCCATGGAACTATTCAGTTCTGTTTGCAATGGAATGGAATTTGTTTGCAGTTCTTAAAGTAGATGAGATCATGTCGTCAGAATTGTGGAAGTGGGATAATGTGTGGAGTCGAACAAAGTAAGAACCAAAAAAGAGGATAGAAGGGAGGAGGCATCTTGACCTGCTATTAAGAGGGGTGTTATGGGTATAGAAAAGATGACCTGTACTAAGGATGAGATGTGCTAGAGAAGGACTTGGCACATTGGAAGATGCCCAATCTGCGGCTGGCTTTGGAACACAACTATTAGATATTTGCACAGGCGAGGTCATTCATACCTGATGGTGAGACCCAGAGGCTCAAGAAGCTAAATCGATTCCATTGGTTGATCATGGGAAAAGATATAGTCAGGTTCACTATGTCAATAAATTATATTTCGTTCAAAATCATGGTAGATTAGCAAACCTATACATTTTTGGAAAGGTTATAGCATAAGGAAACTAAAAATCAATGTTTACATTTGGAGAGATACCTGTATGGCGGCCATTTTTGGATTTTCAAAATGGCCACTGTAAAATACATATTTTGTTCTATTTCTGCCTCTAATTACCCTAAAAACTTTTAAAAATATACTAAACCTATATTTTCAGGGACAAGGAATCCAATGAAAGTATCAAATTAGTGCTATGGGGAATGGTAAGACACGAATCAAAGGTTTTGAATTGCAAAATACTGTCTTTATATTCGCGATAAGTTGCATAATCAAATACATGTTATCATTTTGTACAGGCAGTTAATAACATCAAAATGTGTCACAATAATTCATATCACCAAACATACACAGGCAGTCAGCAAAATCATATATACACATGCAGTCAGTATAACTTCACATCTACACAGGCAGTCAATGACAAAATATACACAGGCAGTCAATGGCATCAAACATACACGATTACAGAATATGCCATTTAGAGTTCGTCATCACTGTCCTGTGTGTCGTATCTGACAATATAGTCCGCATCGTTTTCACAGTCCGTTCCACACAAGCAAAGGTCGGTCAAATTGATTGGCAAATCGAATTGGTCGAATGGTCGATCGAATCGAATTCGATGAATCGAATCGAATCGAATCGATCGAATGGTCGAATGGTCGATCGAAACGATTGGTCGAATGGTCGAATTGGTCGAATGGAATTGGTCGAATTGGTCGAATCGAATTGGTCGGAATTGGCAAATGTAAACATTGATTTTCTGATTTTCCATGTAATAACGTTTCCAAAAATGGATAGGTTTGCTAATCTACCATGATTTTGAACGAAAAAACATAGTGAACCTGACTAATAGGTGGGTTGTTAAATGATCCTTCCAGAGAGACATTGTGAAAATGAGATTTGCCTGGACCGAGAGACGTGTGTGTTCAAAGATTTACCACCGGTACCTTATCCTTTACAGGTATATGAGGGACAGGAATGGGCACATAATGGTGCCTTGAAGCACTCCAATTATATACGAGCACATGTGTTACATGCACATACTACCAAATTTATACGAGCACTCCATTCAGAGTTATGGGCTGTTTGTGTCAGTGGAGGAAGTCAGCTAGCCAGGAAATAAGGTTACCTTGGATTGCCACGGGCAGAAAACTTCACAAGCCGTGCAGGGTGCTCAACTGCGAAATTCCAGAGACATGTACAGAGACACAACTCCGATCTGCTTTTTATATTTGGGGCCTCCAAGCATTGGGTGGAGACAGCTCGTTTTAGGTGATACAATAGTCAATACATTATAATGTGAGACACTCTTGGCTATACGTTTAGATCTCTCACCTTCCACCTCCCCCCTCACCCCCCCCCCCCTTTTTAACCTTCATCAAATATATCATATGGCCAATTATAGACAAAGCCCACATGCTTGTTGCGCACATCATGAAAGTTCTCCGATCATGAAAATTCCCACAAGAAACATTGTGTGCTTGTCACGATCATGGGGTTTCCAATGTTTTAAGTCAACACTTGCCTCCAATGTCCGTTTCACACTTAACATCCTATTAGGCCAAGTAAAAAAAAAAAAAGTTTCTCGTCCAGACTTTTTTGAAAAAAGGAGGAGGGAGGCCCTTACTATTTACTATTTTCATTTTTTTTGCTATTTTTTTCCAAGATGGCTGCCATGAATTGAATGACCACTGTGGCTGACTTAAAGACTCTATAGTTTGTCCAATGTAATGTGACACATGCCAGTGTTGATTGTTACCGAAAGGCCTGCAATTTCATTTCCAAATTAGCAAATAAATATATGTTTTAACATACGAACGTATGCTTACACACACGAATATCGTCATATTCCCTACACAAATTTGTACCATTAAAAGTATGAAATGCAAGATTTTTACACGTAAATTGCACTTGCCCAGTGCACAACCGCTGCGAGAATTGACGGTCTTTAGCACAAAGTGTCTGCGTTAAGCCTAGCATGTATTTACCAGGAAGTTCCGTTAGAGGGCGTATTCCATAATCGTTCAGATTGTAGCGGCCACCGCTGGGTTTACACAATCGCCTTGCACCGACCAAGGACGCGGAGCGATCACCATGCCGGGCTCGTCCAGGACGCCCGGGCAGGCCCGTGCTCAACTTGCCAGGCCTCGGCCAGGACGCCTGGCCACGCCCCCTCTCGCCTTTCCCGGGCAAACGCTCCGGGATAATGTGTGTATATATATTCCTGCCCGATAAACGGGCTTTTCAGAGTACCCGAGTTGTTTTGTGACAATATAGAAACTCGGACGAATTCCAGCTTTTTGTCGCGTCCATTCTTCCGATTACGTGGGAGCACAGCTCCTTCATTGGTGACCTACCGACATGGACACGGCAGTTGCCCTTAAACTGCCTACCTTCTGGGAGGCTCACGCGGCGGTTTGGTTCACCCAGGCGGACTCCCTGTTCGCCCTGCGAGGCATCACGGCCGACGACACCCGCTTCCACCATGTGGTAGCAGCGCTCGGTTCAGCCACCGCGGCCCGCGCCCTGAGCCTCCTCGAGAGCCCGCCAGGGGCTGACAAATACGGCGCAATTAAAAAGCTGCTCCTCCTCGACGCTTTCGTCCTCCCATCGGCGGAACACGCACGGCGCCTGCTCGACCTGCCCGAGCTCGGCGACACGCGCCTGTCCGAGCGAATGGACTACATGCTTTCGCTGCTCGGCGAGCACTCTCCGGCATTCCTGTTCCGGGAGCTGTTCCTCCGTCAGCTGCCTAGCCCGGTACGCCTCGCCCTGGGGAGCACGACGATCACGGATCCCCGCGCCCTCGCCAGGGAAGCCGACAAGATCTCCGCGGCAGGCCAACGCATTGCAGCAGTGACCTGGGGCCCACCGCCGTCCGACGCAACGCCCATGGCGCCCGAGCACCTGGCACGGTCGACGACCGAATTGCCGACGCAATTGGCGGCCGCAACGCCGAGCCGACCACCTCCAGCACGACGACCGGGGCCTCCACCTGACCGAGCGTGGTGTTACTATCATGCCAGGTTCGGACAGAAGGCCCGGACATGCCGACCCCCGTGCACCTTCGGCAGGCCGGGAAACGGCCGGGCCGGCGTTCATTACCAGCCATGAGCGCCGGCCACACGGGCAACTTACTGTTCATCACGGACAAAGCGTCCGGACGGCGCTTCCTGTGCGACACCGGCGCCCAACTGAGCGTCATACCCACCTCCGATCAGGACAGGCAGTCCGCGGTTTGCGGCCCCTCCTTGGTTGCAGCCAACGGATCGGCCATCCGCACCTTCGGCCCGCGCAACGTCACCCTCTGCTTCGGCAGCCAACGCTTTACTTGGACTTTTGTAACCGCCAGCGTGCCCATGGCTCTGCTAGGCGCCGACTTCCTCTGCGCACACGGACTGCTGGTGGACGTCCAACGGCGTCGCCTCATCACGCCGAGACCTTCAGCTCCCTGGTATGCACATTGAGCAGCTCCGCTCCGACCGAGCTGGCATGCGCCCTCCCGGCAGCGAACGAGTTTGCTCACCTGCTCACAGAGTTCCCGGCCCTCACGCGGCCGACGTTTTCGGCCATCGCAGTACGACATGGGATCGAGCACCACATACCAACCACGGGCCCGTCGGTCTACGCCAGAGCCCGCCGCCTCGACCCAGCCAAGCTTGCCATGGCCAAAGCCGAATTCGACGCTTTGGAACACCTCGGCATCGTGCGGCGCTCTGATAGCGCGTGGGCTTCGCCACTACACATCATCCCAAAACCAGGGGGTGGCTGGCGCCCATGTTGCGACTACCGCCGCCTTAACGACGCTACCACCCCCGACAGGTATCCGATCCCGCACATCCAAGACTTCTCCGCCCGTCTGGCAGGACGGGTCATTTTTTCAAAAATCGATCTCATACGGGGATATCACCAGGTACCTGTCAGGGCGGCCGACGTCCCTAAAACGGCCGTCATCACGCCGTTCGGCTTATTCGAATTCCTACGGATGCCGTTTGGCCTCAGGAACGCGGCTCAGCCGTTCCAGCGCATGATGGACGGCGTGCTGCGTGACCTGCCGTTCCTCTTCGTTTACCTGGACGACATCCTCGTCGCCAGCACGTCCCGGGCCAAGCACCTCCTCCACCTCCGAACACTGTTCCGGCGCCTCAGCAAGCACGGCCTCCTCGTCAACCCGGCCAAATGCCACTTCGGCACGACGGCCATTGATTTTTTGGGCCACCACATCACCAAGAACGGGGCCGTGCCGCTGCCGACCAAGGTCGAGGCCATCACCATGTTTCCGCGTCCCCGCTCCATAAAGGCCCTGCAGGAATTCCTGGGAATGGTGAATTTCTATCACCGCTTCGTGCCCCGCGCTGCTCAACTCATGCGGCCCCTCTACGAAGCCCTCTGGGGCAAGCCGGCCAAGCACGACATCGTCTGGTCCGCAGCCATGGACGCGGCCTTCCAAAGCTCAAAGCGGGCCCTCACCGACGCAACACTGCTCGCTCACCCGGTGCTCAACGCTCCCATCGCCCTCACCACGGATGCCTCCGACTACGCAGTGGGCGCCGTACATGAGCAATGGGTGAACGGGGTTTGGCAGCCACTCGCTTTTTTCAGCCGGCAGCTCCGGCCGAACGAGCTCAAATATAGCACGTTTGACCGTGAGCTCCTCGGTCTACACCTGGCTGTTCGCCATTTCCGCCACCTCCTGGAGGGCCGACCCTTCACGGCGTTCGTCGACCACAAGCCGTTGATTTACGCAATGGCCAAGGTCAGGGAGCCGTGGTCAGCCCGCCAACAGCGCCACCTCTCCGCCGTGTCAGAGTTTACCACGGACATCCGGCACGTCGCCGGCAAAAACAACGCCGTGGCCGACTGTCTTTCTCGGGCCAGCGCGAACGCGGTCCACCTCGGCGTGGACTTCGCGCTTATGGCGGCGGACCAAACCACCGACACCATGGTGCAAGCCCTCCGGGCGGCGGACACGGGCCTCCGCCTGGCCGACATCCCCTTCGCGGACACTGTCCTGCTCTGCGACGTCTCCCAAGGCCAGCCTCGCCCCATCGTGCCCGTTACCTGGCAACGCCGCATCTTCGCCTCCCTCCACGGCCTTTCCCACTCGGGCCGGAAAGCTTCCCAGAAGCTGGTGTCGGCGCGATTCGTCTGGCACGGCCTTCGACGGGACGTCCGCGATTGGACCAGCACCTGCACAGCCTGCCAACAGACCAAGGTCCACCGACACACCCAGGCCCCACTGGCACCTTTCACCGTGCCCGAACGACGTTTCGACCACGTCAACGTGGATCTGGTGGGCCCCCTCCCCCCATCACGGGGGTTCACACACCTGCTCACCATGGTGGACAGGACCACCAGGTGGCCGGAAGCCGTTCCCCTCATCTCCACCACCACCGCCGATGTGGCGCAGGCTTTCATCGCCACCTGGGTCGCCCGCTTCGGCGCACCGGCGGACATCTCGTCGGACCGCGGACCGCAGTTCACCTCCGAGCTGTGGGGCGCGGTCGCCCGCAACCTGGGGGTCAAGCTCCACCGTACCACGGCCTACCACCCCCAAGCCAACGGGTTGTGCGAGCGATTCCACCGCTCCATGAAGGCCGCGCTCATGGCCGGCCTTCAAGACGGCGGTTGGGCCGACCGGCTGCCGTGGGTCCTTTTGGGCCTCTGCACGGCCCCCAAGGAGGACCTCCGGGCATCCACCGCCGAGCTTGTCTACGGCCAGGCGCTACGCGTCCCGGGCGAATTCGTGCCCGACGCTACCAGTCCCTGGTCCGCAGCTCACCAGCGCTCGGACCTCCAGGAGGCCACCCGACGGTTTGCCCCCATGCCAACATCCCACCACGGTGACCCCCTGTCCTACGTCCCCCCCAGCGCTTCGCACAGCGGAGTACGTTTTTGTGCGTCATGACGCACATCGGGGGCCACTCCGGCCGCCGTACGACGGGCCCTTCCGGGTCCTGCGACGGGACGACAAGTCGTTCGTCATCGACATCGACGGCAGGTCGGACCGGATTGCGGTGGACCGCCTCAAGCCGGCGCACGTGGACATCGACCAACTGCCACGTTTGGCCTTTCCGCCGCGGCGAGGCCGCCCCCCGTCCACGGTGCCCCCCACTCGACTGCCCACCACCACACCGGACCCCCCCCCCACGACCCGCCAGGGGTCGCTTCGGCCGGGTCATCAGGACCCCCCTCAAATTGACCCTGCCGGTGCAAGTCGATTCTGGGGGGACGTGTGTAGCGGCCACCGCTGGGTTTACACAATCGCCTTGCACCTACCAAGGACGCGGAGCGATCAGCATGCCGGGCTCGTCCAGGACGCCCGGGCAGGTCCGCGCTCAACTTGCCAGGCCTCGGCCGGGACGCCCGGCCACGCCCCCTCTCGCCTTTCCCGGGCAAACGCTCCAGGATAATGTGTGTATATATATTGCTGCCCGATAAACGGGCTTTTCAGAGTACCCGAGTTGTTTTGTGACAATAAAGAAACTCGGACGAATTCCAGCTTTTTGTCACGTCCATTCTTCCGATTACGTGGGAGCACAGCTCCTTCAAGATCATCAATGCACAAGATACGATCAGCAAACGCCCGTTTCTTCGCAAAACGATTTTTAAAAAAACAAGTATATATTTAAAAAAAATAGTATTAAATCGTAAATAAAAGTAGGCGGCGCCCTAAAAGGAAGCGGGCGGGGACGAGAAACATTTTTTTTTTTTTACTTGGCCTTACCAAGACAAAATGGTTGAGACAACACCAAATCAGACAGAGTGCAAGAATAAGAATAAGAATAAGAATAAGAGAATAAGAATAAGAATTAAGAAGAACAAGAATAAGAAATAAGAAATAAAGAACAATAATAAGAATAAGAAAAAGAACAAGAATAAGAAATAAGAATAAGAACAAGAATAAGAAGAAGTGGTGGAGAGGCAGGACATTACATTTGTCATATTGTTTACACGTCGTCCTTATGGCCTTCAAAACAGTTACCTTGTTTATGCTTTATTTACTTTCCGACATTGATGCTCTCTTGTTTGATTTCTGCGTCCAAAGGTCCAAAGTTATTTTGGTATTCTGCGTCCAAAGGCAGCTGGGCCTTGTTAACACATAGATAATTGTCATTTTGGAGCACGTCAGTTCAGGTATGAAACTTTGTTAATCGTATCGGCTTAAGCGAGCACTCATCCAAGAGCATCCAACCATTGTGAGCAAATTTTCATTTGCGGCTTTCTTTGTCTAGTCACTGGCTTGACATCTTAGGGTCCTGAGTTTGAGCCCTTTTCATGCTGTCGAATTAACACCAGCAGGGTTGACTCAGCCTGTTGATCCTTCAGAGGTCGGCAAAATGAGTACCAGCTTATTGGGAAGAATGAGCCATTTGAGTGTCCTGCGTCAAAAGTGGTGACCCATCCATGATTGTGCCCAATAGCTGAGGAAACTGCTTCGGCAGCTCTATGCATCAGGAGATGCAAAAGGGGTCATCTTCTTTTTCTTCTTCCTCTCCTTTTTTTTCAACTTCTTCTTCCTTTTCTTCTTGGTCATCCCCCCAACAGACCTTACACAAAACAAAAAAGAAAAGGAGATTACACAATCACTGTATGACACAAGCTGCATTAGCGGAGGTGTCAGCTCAACAGGCAGTCGATAAGGAGGGCAAAACCACATCTAATGATGCTTTTTACCGCCATGCTCCATGCCATGGCCTTCTTTCTGCAATGACTCGATCACCTTGCAACTAAAATGTCAGCAATTGCACAGAATGGCGAGTTTAACGGCCTTCCAACTTATTGTTTTGTTAATTCAGGAGCTTTCGATGCATTCCTGGCCCTAAATTTTTACTTGAATTCTTCAAAATTATTGCTTTTTTGTTGTTGGTGGTTTTCGTGCCAGTGATTTAGTTTGCCATCATAGATGTACCGATTGCCCTTTCAATTGCCTTTTCTTTGCCTTTCATTGGGAGAAGCAAACCTTCAATCCAAAGGAGTTTCATTTTTGGTTTATAAACTGCAGTCAGTTAAAGTGAAATTTATTTTTTCCCAGCTATGAACATATGTCAAATATAGCTTTGGTACAGCAGTCAATATGCTTGGTTTTATTTAAATACACATTATTTACAAGTAAAAATCCCGTCAAATATGATGGGATGGAACAGTTTATTCGACGGCGCAGCCTCATGAGCATGCCAAAGTCTGAAGCCTCGGCCTAGTATCGGTTGAGCTTATATCTTGCTACGGCGTAGCCCTTAGGGCGAAGCCGTCTAGAAAGGTGTTTGTCTGGCTGTATGTATGTCCCTCGCAAACGTATACCAATCAAAGCTGAGTATATGGTCACATGACAGGGGTGATGTGATTACATCTGTTATGTCAGTACGGCGTACGATGGCTGACTCCACACACCGCCATTTTGATTTATATGCCGTTCAGGCCGAACATATCATCAAACCTGTCGTATATCACAATCTGCATGCTCTACCTATTTGTTTTTCATTCAGTGTGAAACACAAACAAACCGATTGTTAAAATGACCATCGAATATCGAAAGCATAAGCGTTACGAGTCTTCCAACGATACAGTACGTATAGGCCATAGGCTTCATGCCTTCATGCCTCGCCTTCTGGTCGCTTTGGACAAATTATCCCAGGTTTCTTAATACAGTAGTATCAATTTTGTAATAATAATAATAGTATAGTAAATATAATCGTAACACTGCAATCACTTTGTCGTGACTGCAAAGTTACTGGATTGAAGCGGTGTATGGTTTGTTCATTGTTGACTTGAAACATATAGAATAAACCATGAGTGTCTCAATGCAATATTTTCACTTCCATGGTGGCAAACAGCTTAGAGATTTAGAGTACTTCAAAATAATTTAATACTTACATTATTTCCTAACTGGTATCTCCACCCAGGTCATACTATCCTTGTCAGTGAAAGTATCAAACAAGCCCGGCTAGGCCGCTGTTAGACTTTCGGTCTTGTTTATTAATTAGAGATCCTACAGATGTAAATGAACACTTGTTTTACTGTGCAAGCATTGCACATCACGTGCAGAGAATTTCATCTCCTTGCGCCTTGTATTTATTGTTGTTTTTTTTAAGCGCTTCTGTACACCGCCCTTGAGGCTCAGTTCTCAAGCCACCATCTACAATTCCAATAGAAGAGACATAATTACTGTTATGGAAAATGTTTTTCAAGTTTGTTTTATCCTCAAAAAATAGACCGCAGTGACCACACATTAGTATTTAGAGATTGTCCTTTAAAACCTACGCTTATGAAGGGGGACAGACATCTGTACAAACACACAAACTGACATTGTGTTTTATAGGGTAGATTCCTCTGAAGTTCATATACCTATAGTTTTTTTGTGAGTTTGAAAGAGCAGTCTGTTTTACATCCATTTTAAGACAATCCAATGAAGAATATTTAAAGCTTGTTTTACACTTCTGTGGCTCTGCTGATAATATAATGAAATATTAACCATGGGCATAAAATTAAGTACCGAATGAAATATTAAACATACGCTAATGGCAGCGTGCTATGTGAGCTCGCTTTAAATTCCTCCTCATAGTCAGCGATTATACAATTCTGTGTCTTCACCTGTTTGCTTTCGATTGAGTTGCATACCTTTGAATATTTATCAGTATTCCAAATATTGGATGTACTTGTGCTTAGTGATATTTGCACTTGCCCTTGAGGCGTCCAGCCTGGGTTCAAATCCTGACCTAGCAAAAATTATCACCCTGGTGTTTTGCATGCAGGATCATCCATCAATGTGTGTGCTGTCCATCAAACGGTTGTTAATGGGGAACCCAAATGCAAATTGTTTTTTTCTGAAATCCATTGAAAATCATTAATCACGGTCTAATTTGAAGAGAAAAAAATAGAATTATTTTTGCCAATCACTAAGTGTCGTAAAACGCCACAGAGTGTTCATTTTCGATTTTGCCAATGATGTCACAGGATGAACTTGATGCAAATGGTGGTTTTACATAGAGATTCCACCGTCATTAACAACTATAAATATAAAGGTTCTCGTTGTGTTGAAACTGATCAGTGGGATTGTGAAGAAACTATTGAATGAAAAATGAATGAATGATCGTTTTAAGGCCATTTTTCCCCACTAGAGCGGGGGTTGGCCTTGCCGGCTCCATGACAATCATGGTTCCCTGTTTGAGGCAATGTTTTTATGGCCGGATGCCCTTCCTCACGCCAACCTTTAGTCGCCTCTTACGGATGCACAGGGATACGGTGTACCTATTCTAAATCGGGGTACACACCAGGATCATTCATCCCAGCGAGGCGATACTCAATTTGCGGACCTCGGAAGGATGACAGGCTGAGTCAACTCCCCTGGCATTAATTCAGCGATCAACCGGGATTCGAGCCTGCACCCTAACCGCTAAGCCAACACCAGGCTCCTGTGAAGAAACTATTTGAGGCAAAATTAGTGATGGAAACGCATTCGGGGGAATTGTGGAGCCATATCGTTTCGAGCCAATTCAAACAATGATGGTGTTGGTGAAGATGGCGGTGTTAGTAGTGCAGATGAAAAGACCAGCCGCATGTTGACTACAGATTGGTGGGTTTTGTTTTTCTGATCAATTGACTGTTTATCAGGGATTTTGTATTAATTGATAAATCAGTTATATTACTCCAGAAGAAATATGACACAACACAGCACGAACACCGCCCGGGCACACTCAGACACTGCCCGGACACACTCAGACACCACCTAGACACACTCGGACACCACCAAGGTACACTCAGACACGGCCCAGGCACACTCGGATACTCCCCAGACACACTCATATATCGTACAGGCACACTCAGACACCGCTGAGACAAACTTGGATACCACCCAGGCACACTCGGACAATCAGGGATTTTGTATTAATTGATAAATCAGTTATATTACTCCAGAAGAAATATGACACAACACAGCGCGAACACCGCCCGGGCACACTCAGACACTGCCCGGACACACTCAGACACCACCTAGACACACTCGGACACCACCAAGGTACACTCAGACACGGCCCAGGCACACTCGGATACTCCCCAGACACACTCATATATCGTACATGCACACTCAGACACCGCTGAGACAAACTTGGATACCACCCAGGCACACTCGGACACTGCCGACCAAATGGGTGATGAATGCTTTGTCCCACCTTCGCAGGCTGGCCCAGTATCTGGATGTTACAGGATCGTCCAGTTTAATACTTTCCTGGGACACCATTTGTGTCTGTGGTCGTGTCGTGTCATGTCTGTGCCATGTTGTGTCTTGCCGTGTGTGTCATGTCAGTGCTGTGTCATGCCGTGTTGATGTCCCACCCCAGTGGAGGAAGATTGTGGGGTGAATATGTAGGGGAGGTGTGGGGTGGTCATGGATATTGTTTATAACTAGGGTGACAGTTTTTTTTTTTGTATACATAATCGAGGCTCGTGAAAGAGCTAACATTTATCACACAAACAAATCAAACAGACAAACAACCAAAGTATATAAAAAGGGAAGCGGTAGACAAGATGGGGAGAGAAGGGGAAGCACATAAACACAACATTTGTGAGGGACATCGGGAATGTGTGGGAGGGAGAGGGCTTGGGGGGAGGCGGCGTGGGAAGGGGGGGGGGGGGGGGGTGGGAGAAGTATAAACACAAGGACACCAAGGACTTCCAGGAAAGAAGTTGGTATTTCAAAAAAGAGGATTTGGGGTGAAATTTGCGGGGGTAGAAAAGATCAAGGTTTTGGATGGAGGATTGTGGAGTTGATGTGGAGTGGATGGAAGATTGTGGAGTGGATGTTGGTGTGGGATGGTGGTGGGTATTGTGGGAGTGATGGCTAATGGGGGGTTGTGAGGGGATGGCATGGGATGGTGTCGGGTATTGTGCAGTGATGATTGATGGTGGATTGTGGGTGGATGGTAGAGTGGGGGTATGGGAATTGTTAGCTCGGTTGATGGTTGATGGGGGATTGCGGAAGGGGGAGTGTGGGGTGATGGTGGGTATTGTTACCGAGAGCTATGGTTTGGGATGGTGGTGGGTATTGTGGGGGTTGATGGAGGATTGTGGGGGGATCGTAGAGTGGTGGTGTGGGGAGGTTGTGGGAATTGTTGGCGAGAGTGATGGTTGATGGGGGATTTTGGAGGGGGGTGTGGGATGGTGGTCACTATTGTGGGGGTGATGGCTGATGGGGTATTGTGATGGGATGGTGGAGTGGGGATGTGGGGTGGTCATGGTTATCGTTAGCTAGGGTGATGGTTAAAAGGGGATTGCGGAGTGGAGAGTGGTGCTGGATGGTCTTAGTTTCGAGCAACAGCTGTTTGTTCCGCTTAACCTTGAGGATGGCATCCTCTCTCAATCGTGGCGGATAATCAAAAGATCTAGCCATCTTTGTTGTTTCATAATAGTGCTCTGCAAAATGTTCCAAGCACAAAGACAAATATCTTGTAGGCCCAATCTACACGGGTATTTCGGAGAAACCTCTTCCAAATTCTGGCAACCCTCGGATATTTTGGCCATTGGTGTAGCATGAAACCATCTCGGCTTGTATTACGACAACCACCAAGGACACACCGACAAGGCATATTTGTAGAAATTTGAAAATTAATCGCCGTTTGAGTTCAATCTTACCGCGATGTAATCCGTAAACAATACGGAAGTGGCGGTTGACTTCATGGTGTGACGTCACGGCTAATCATGAAGATGATGAAGATTTCGACTTTTATCAATTTTGGATGGTATCAAGGGATAGATTGGTGTCGATGTAGTCTGAGCATTTGGGTTCCCCTTTACACTAGTTCCCCTTTATGCTTATTATGTCGGTGGGTAGGGGCATATATAGATTTAGGTAGATCTGCATAGGTAGGTGCTCGACTGTCATGATAGGGAATCTAGATGTAATAAGTTCTGTAGCCCGAATGTCGGAGTAAGCTTGTATCTTCGTCCCCGCCACGAGGGGGTGGGACATGCTAATTAGTTCAGGGATTATGGGTAAAATTCCCTTGTGTGTCGTTCCCTCGGTGAGCATCCCAGTGTCCCTTAGGGCAATACATCCTATAGACATTAGATAGGCCCATTAGTGCACCACACATTAAATAATTCCCCGCCGCCACAATGACTTTGGAAGAACCAACAAGCAATAGCCACGCCCAGGAGAATGTGTGATTGGTTGGGGTAAGAAGCTGGCCACTGATTGGAGGGTGAGAAAGGTAAAGGAGCGACACACTGATTGGCCACTGACCATTGACACCTTGGCCAATCAGTGCGGAAGGCGCAAACATTCAGCCAATCAGTGCGGAAGGCGCAAAACGACTACTTAGAAGCAGGTCGCTGATTGGAGGACAAGCACCGGTGACGTCAGAAGGCGCGAAAGACCACAAAGAAACAAGGGACTGGTTGGGAGAGAGAAAGGGCTGACGTCACACGGTGATGTCACAAACCAGTGACAAAACGACTCGCTCGCCGGCATTTTGGTCTCTGCTCTTGGCTGTCTCTTGGCTGCTCTTGGCTGTATCTTCGCTGGCTGGCTCTTCGGTCTCTCTTCCTTGTGGTCTCTTCCCTTGGCCTCTTGCTCCTGACTGTCCCTTCGTGCTGGGCTTTCCCTTGCTTCGGACCTGGTGGAGGAACGAGCAGTTCGAAAGACGGTGGAGAGAAGGAGCGCCGTCGATTCTCTTCCTTGCGTTGGTGTGCGAACGACGAGCGAGCCTTGCGTTGGAGCGCTGATGAGCGGGTGCGCCGAGGGCCGCTCCGTGCCAAGGACCGGGCAGTTTGCGCCGCTGGAGCTGCGTCGGACGACGCGCTCGAACATCGACCCGACGCTACACTGCCAGACAGATAAGCTCGCATTCACAAATACACGACGGGACATTTATTTTATTCATTCTCCCTTTGTCTCGTATTTGAAATCTGTGTGGGGACGTCCCAATTTAGAATTAGTTCTTCCGTCGCGTTTCTTTGTATCGGGTTCCGTAAAATAAACCTGTTTATTAGTCCCCTACCGGTGTACACCGGAGGGGACTATAGGTTTGCACGCCGTCCCTCCGTCCATCAGTCCGTCAGTCTGTCAGTCCGTCAGTCCATCACGCAAAGAACAGTTTTCCGGACTTTTTTCTAAACGCTTAAAGCTAATGATTTCAAACTTGGCACATGGTCTCCTCATGATAAGTTACAGATCAAGTTCGAACTTCACGACGTTTCGATCATTTATGACAAAGTTATGGCACTTTGAACTTTGGGAATTCTGATAATTCTGATGATCCTTAACTCAGTGCCATTTTAAGTTTTAATTTTCTTTAAAAACCAATTTCTCTGCAATAATTGGACCGATTGAGATCAAATTTTCACCGTAGGAGGGACTCGGTCTGTAGAATATTTTAATGGTAATTATGACGTCACAGGTCACGTGGTTCGTCCGCCATATTGTTTTTCGTGAAAACACGAAAACCCCTTTTTCTCTGCAACGGCTGAACAGATCGAGGTCAAACTTTGCAGGCAGAATCGCATACCCATGTCGAACAAAAAAGTCAGCGAGCATGACGTCATGCATCACATGGTTTCAGAGTTATGACGTTTTTAAGCATGAACCTTTAAAACCGAGCTCCTCCCTCATTTTTGATCCAATCGAGGGGAAACTTCACAGATCTGTTCAGCATGTCAGTCTACTAAAATGACCTTTTGGAATTTGCGATAGGGCACGTGGTTTGGCAGATATCGTTAATTAAACGAAAATATTTTTTTAAATGGACATCTCTTGAATCTCCAGTACCTCAGACCGTGAGTTGGTAATAAATTATATAATTCACACAGTGCAATATGTGCAGGCCGCTCCACGGAGCGACCTTGCGGGCTTATCAACGAGGCGGGGCGTGACACACATGTGTCTCAGCATACCTCAGATCAAGTTTGAAAACCAGCATCAACCGTGCATAAATTTGCATATTCGATCATTTTTGACAAAGTTATGGCACTTTGTTTATTCTGGAGTTCTCCTCAAGCCGCAACGCGCGCCCTCAGCCTCGTCTCACGAACGTCAAAAGCGCGACAGAGCGCGCTCTTTCAGGAGGGGCGGAGCCAAGCCGAGCAACATATATACACATCGATCATTGATCTTGAAAAGCAACGTATTTTGTCGTGCTTCTGCTGACCTGTTTGTGAGGTGTATAAATCGAAGTCCCGAGTGCGAATCACAGGTGAGCCCGTCCTGAGGTAATTAGTGATTGGGAACGATTCAGAACCTGTAGGTAAATAACCCTTGGTAATTTCCCCAACAGTTTTCCAGACTATAATTTGGAGTGCGGTAAGTCAAAGCTGTTAATATTCCTTGTGTACAATATGCTGTAATCGTGGACTGTTCTTTAAAATGCTTTCCTAGAATGAGCATCAAGTCAAAAACGTTTTCACTGAATTTTGTTTCCATTAACACAATTCTTCATATCAGGCAAGAATACATTGAATTCACATAGTTTACCAATAAATCAACAATACATCTAGGGAGGTTGGAGTGTCACTTTACCATATGCTTCTGTGTGTATAATCTGCGTAAATACTTCTTTAAATATGTATCTGATACTCTGCAGTCTTAGCAGTATACACAGTACGCGTCAGAAGTAACCTAGCTTCCACGGTCCGCGGATAACCTGGTCAGGATAACCCAGTCAGGATAAACCGGTCTCACATCATCCGCGCCCACATTCAACCGTGCATAAATTTGCATATGTAATGAGGTTCGTCTGTCACACTTTGGTTTCGTGCGATAACTCCACCAAACATTGGCTGATTTCAACAAAATTTTGTACACACACGTGTCTCAGCATAACTCAGATCAGGTTTGAAGACCAGCATCAACCGTGCATAAATTTGCATATTTAATGAGGTTCGTCTGTCACACTTTGGTTTCGTGCGATAACTCCACCAAACATTGGCTGATTTCAACAAAATTTTGTACACACATGTGTCTCAGCATAACTCAGATCAAGTTTGAAAACCAGCATCAACCGTGCATAAATTTGCATATGTAATGAGGTTCGTCTGTCACACTTTGGTTTCGTGCGATAACTCCACCAAACATTGGCTGATTTCAACAAAATTTTGTACACACATGTGTCTCAGCATAACTCAGATCAAGTTTGAAAACCAGCATCAACCGTGCATAAATTTGCATATTTAATGAGGTTCGTCTGTCACACTTTGGTTTCGTGCGATAACTCCACCAAACATTGGCTGTTTTCAACAAAGTTTTGTACACACATGTGTCTCAGCATAACTCAGATCAAGTTTGAAAACCAGCATCAACCGTGCATAAATTTGCATATTTAATGAGGTTCGTCTGTCACACTTTGGTTTCGTGCGATAACTCCACCAAACATTGGCTGTTTTCAACAAAATTTTGTACACACATGTGTCTCAGCATAACTCAGATCAAGTTTGAGAACCAGCATCAACCGTGCATAAATTTGCATATTTAATGAGGTTCGTCTGTCACACTTTGGTTTCGTGCGATAACTCCACCAAACATTGGCTGTTTTCAACAAAGTTTTGTACACACATGTGTCTCAGCATAACTCAGATCAAGTTTGAAAACCAGCATCAACCTTGCATAAATTTGCATATTTAATGAGGTTCGTCTGTCACACTTTGGTTTCGTGCGATAACTCCACCAAACATTGGCTGATTTCAACAAAATTTTGTACACACATGTGTCTCAGCATAACTCAGATCAAGTTTGAAAACCAGCATCAACCGTGCATAAATTTGCATATTTAATGAGGTTTGTCTGTCACACTTTGGTTTCGTGCGATAACTCCACCAAACATTGGCTGTTTTCAACAAAGTTTTGTACACACATGTGTCTCAGCATAACTCAGATCAAGTTTGAAAACCAGCATCAACCGTGCATAAATTTGCATATTTAATTAGATCCGTCTGTTCATCTGTCACAGTTTGGTTTCCATACGATAACTGCACCAAACATTGGCTGATTTCAACAAAATTTTGTACACACATGTGTCTCAGCATAACTCAGATCAAGTTTGAAGACCAGCATCAACCGTGCATAAATTTGCATATTTAATTAGATCCGTCTGTTCGTCTGTCACAGTTTGGTTTCCGTACGATAACTGCACCAAACATTGGCTGATTTCAACAAAATTTTGTACACACATGTGTCTCAGCATAACTCAGATCAAGTTTGAAAACCAGCATCAACCGTGCATAAATTTGCATATTCGATCATTTTTGACAAAGTTATGGCACTTTGAACTTTGGTAGGGGACATGTATTGCAGCGCAATACTCAGAATGCTTGTTTTTCTACATTTTACCCCCGTGTTCGTTCGAGTTCATTCCATACAGGATCGGAGCTGCCGGTGAGATCGCTACAGATAAGAGCTTTCGTGCTTCTTCCTCTTCCTTCTTCCTCCCGTGCTGCCTAGTCAAATCCGTCATTGAATAAACGCCTCCATTAAAGTTCGTTTGGCCATCCGCGATCCCACGGTATTAACCGACGGCAATCGCGCGACATGCTTTATGCCCCTAAATAGCTTTATGCTATTTAAACCACAAGCACTGGTTGATAGACGTTAAATACCCAATGGTGTGTTTCGTCAAGAGTATGTGTGTTGTCACCAGGCACCCTGATCAAATTAAATATTCCTGCCTAACACTGCGTGTAGCAAGAAGTCTGGTCTTTCTGGATATCTGGTGATGCCAGGTCACCTTGCTTGTTATCTCAGAGTGCAGCTGTTGTCTGGGCAGCAGCTCCCATACTATAAACAAATGGTTGATAGTGAAATAGACATGAGAAGAGAAGCTTCACCACATCATTGAAAAAGTCTTCCTATCGGTTGCTATCCCTGGTGACGCATTTTAGCGAGTTATGCCATTAATTCTCTGGAAGTGTTCAATCTGCTTAAAGCTCTGATCATATTGAGCATTTCAAAACACGATGATAGCAATTGGCTGCATGGAACGAGCTGCTGGTGCTCTCTCATGATGAGCAATCCTCATTTTCTTTGTCTTGTTACTGAAAGTGAAGCGTGAGCATCTCAATAATTTCAAACCCAATAATCTCACTTGGAAGGTGGCCTGCAAATTTGGGGATTTTAATAAGATTTTGTCAGGCTGCAATTACTGCTCTAGATTGGACCAAAAGAACGTACAAATTACATAAAGAATTTGAACAAATGGGAATTGGTGTAAATTTTAGGCATTAGGCACCATTTATATATTACACTGGTATTTTAGCAAGGGGTATTTTTCTCATTGTTTTTATTTTGTGTGTGTGTATTGTGTGTGTGTGTATATTGGTGTGTGTGTGTTTTTGTTTTTGTTTGTGTATATTGAGTTTGTATGTTTTTGTATTCTTTTTTTTTTGTGTTTTTTTTTTTGTGTGTGTGTGAAATGTGTGTGTGTGTGTGTGTGAAATGTGTGAAAAAAGGGTGTGTATATTGAGAAATGTTTTTTTTTTAAAGGAAGGAAATAGGACGACTGCGGAGAACAAATAAAAAAGGAAAATGGGAAGATTTCATTGGCCTGTGTAGTGGTACCTCATTATATTTGATTCAATTCCCATATACTACAGGTATTTGTCCATTGTCTACAGATGTCCTTATAATTCACATTAAAGTATAATGATGTCTACTAATGTTTGTCCTGCACATCATTTATATCCACGCTCTGCTGTGAGCCTTGTACCACTGTAAAAACTAGAACGGCACTAGGTAGACCGCATAGTCTCGCCTTACGCGTTCATTCTGAAAAAAAAAAGATCACCTGAGATAACAACCAATGACACACACACACACACACACACACACACACACACACACACACACACACACACACACACACACACGTGCGTTGCAATCATCTCACAACCGTTTTGGGCCGAGACTAACTAGAACGGCACTTGGTAGAGCACATACTTCCACCAGGCTGAACACTTTATGTTTTGTGTCCACTGATAGCCCGGATTTGGATTCAGACCTGAACCAAAATCGAATCGGCTTGTTCTTGTCACCTTCCTAACTCATCCACTAAGTTCCATCCGAATCCGTCCGCAACGTTTTGAGATATCATGTTATATATCATTTTTTGCCCTAAATTTCTCAATGGTGGCGAATAACTTGAATAATTCTCGGATTCCGAGTACTGTTCTCCCCTCTGGGCCGGTGCTCCTGTGTCACACCTATCTCGGCTTTACGCTGCAGAAACCAAAGCTTTTAGAATCATTGGAATCTCCCATGATGAAGTTGATTCTGAGGGCCTTTCACTCTCTCACCGCAGGCAGGTTGGTGGTCTTTCTGTCTTTTACCGACTCCTCTCCGGCCTTGCTCCCTCTGCTCTCTCTGTGCTCTGTCCGCCAAATATTCCTGCAGGTCGCAAACATCTGCCAACAACCCTCTTATGGTGAAATTGCCAAAATCAAGACTTTCTGCTCACCTTCACTCTTTCATTCCTCTTTTCTCCCACCTCTGGAACAAACTCCCTCACTCCCTTCAATCCCACTCCTCCCTCCAGGTCTTTAAAACAGCTGTTCACCACCATCTCTTATCTTCCCCCATCCAAAACCTTGATCTTTTCTACCCCCGTTAATACACCCCAAACCAACCTCCTTCAAATTCTCTGTTTTCTTTCCTGAAATCCTCTGCGGTGTCCATCTTGTTTATCCCGTGTACGCTTCCCCAGCCCTCTCCCTTCCACAGATCTCCCTATGTCCCTGTTCCCTGCTGTTGTTGGGCTTCCCTCTCCCTCCCCCCCTCCCCCCATCTTCTCTCCCACTCCCTTTATTATATGTGTGTTCGCTCTTACATGAGCCTCAACTTAGTATATATATATATATATATTTAATCTGAACCTGTGGATCACGACCTTCACCAAAACCGAATCAATTCGTCCTGCTCACACAACACCCCAACTGTCCACCAAGTTTCATCGGAATCTGCCTATAAGTTTTTGATACGTCCTGCTCAGAGACAAACAAACAAACAGGGGTGCAAACATAACCTTTGTCTACCATCTGTGGCAGAGGTACCAAATGGTGTGGGAATGGGGGAGGGAGGGAGCTGAGATTGGAAATTGGAGATGAGAGTACAGGTAAAGGAAGGCAAGTAGATTTATGGCATGTGGGGGGGGGGGGGGGAGGTAATGGGGGGACTGGGGGGTGGTCAGGGGGGAGGGGGGGGGGAAGTGAAACATCAAAGTAATAGGACTATGTATAGATGATCCCTTGTAGGTCTTTCTGACGTGCTCTTTTCCAAATAGCTGAGCATGCTGCATGGGTTGCAATTAGTAGCCATGGCTTTGATTTCTTATTGTTCGACCACCTATTCATAAAGTGGAGACATTTTTATATTCAGAGGGAGTTCATCTTGCAGAATGGCTGGAAGTATTGAAAGTTTGAAAGGTAATGCTGTGACCAATGATGACTGAAAAGAATGGATGCTCTATTCATCTTCGCTAAAAAAAGAATCACATTATAGGCTCTTTATTGGCTGTATATCTGCTTCCTCATTTAAAAACTGGCCATTTCATGTGTTATCCTTTCATGGAAAGCAGACTTTTATCCTCTCATACCAGCCTTGACCAAAATATATTAAAACATACAAACCGAGAGATCACCTCTTTCGCTCTCTTTTGTCAGTCGCTCGTCCTGTTCCTTTTTCCCTCACCAGAAAGCTCCTTTATTTCATAAATCCTTTCATTCTCGAAGGAATGACACGGATGTTTAATTGAATACAAGAGACTTGTAAAAAGCAAGAAAAGCACACTTAATGGTTTTACAATGCCATTGTTAATGTGCAATGTAAAAGTTCCCTTGGTATCCATGGTTAACGGAAGAGTCTCCCTGGCTGCATAACTGGCCCAGTCTCACAAGGAGATTGCCTACCTTGCCTGATGAAAGGCAACCTTGGTATAAAACCATCTTGAAAACCCCAAGAGTGTTGAGAAGTTAAGGAATTGGGAATGTGTCGTCAATACCAATACATGGATGGTTCGAAGATTCGAGCAGGCGCCCCCCAACTGCGACCGGCTCCCCCGCCCCCTTTATTGAACTGGAATTTGTTTTCACTGAAACTGTTTTGTTTGTAAAATCAGATGCACAATGTCTTTGTATTTTGCAATGAAATTGACTGTGCATACTCCACGTTTGGGTTCACTCACCTGTTTCAACACAGTGCAGCAAAGGTATATTTTGATCGTTTTGATTGGCATGAGCAGCAGGTGTACTGTGACCACTACCATCCCTCAAATCCTGTATCTGCCACTGAATTCATCAGCTGGGTGCTCGAGATGTTCTCGGTTTTTTCTGCAGTAATAGCAGTTCACCAACATACAATTAAAGCAAGATGCAAGACACACAATTAAAGCTAGATGCTAGACACACAATTAAAGCTAGATGCGAGAAACACAATTAAAGCTAGTTGCTAGACACACAATTAAAGCTAGATGCTAGACACACAATTAAAGCTAGATGCAAGACACACAATTAAAGCTAGATGCTAGACACACAATTAAAGCTAGATGCGAGAAACACAATTAAAGCTAGTTGCTAGACACACAATTAAAGCTAGATGCTAGACACACAATTAAAGCTAGATGCAAGACACACAATTAAAGCTAGATGCGAGAAACACAATTAAAGCTAGTTGCTAGACACACAATTAAAGCTAGTTGCCAGACACACAATTAAAGCTAGATGATAGACACACAATTAAAGCTAGATGCTAGACACACAATTAAAGCTAGATGCAAGACACACAATTAAAGCTAGATGCTAGACACACAATTAAAGCTAGATGCGAGAAACACAATTAAAGCTAGATGCTAGACACACAATTAAAGCTAGATGCGAGAAACACAATTAAAGCTAGATGCTAGACACACAATTAAAGCTAGATGCGAGAAACACAATTAAAGCTAGATGCTAGACACACAATTAAAGCTAGATGATAGACACAAAATTAAAGCTAGATGCTAGACACACAATTAAAGCTAGATGCTAGACACACAATTAAAGCTAGTTGCCAGACACACAATTAAAGCTAGATGCTAGACACACAATTAAAGCTAGATGCGAGAAACACAATTAAAGCTAGATGCTAGACACACAATTAAAGCTAGATGCGAGAAACACAATTAAAGCTAGATGCGAGAAACACAATTAAAGCTAGATGCTAGACACACAATTAAAGCTAGATGCTAGACACACAATTAAAGCTAGTTGCTAGACACACAATTAAAGCTAGATGCTAGACACATAATTAAAGCTAGTTGCTAGACACACAATTAAAGCTAGATGCTAGACACACAATTAAAGCTAGATGCGAGAAACACAATTAAAGCTAGATGCGAGAAACACAACTAAAGCTAGATGCTAGACACACAATTAAAGCTAGATGCTAGACACACAATTAAAGCTAGTTGCTAGACACACAATTAAAGCTAGTTGCTAGACACACAATTAAAGCTAGATGCTAGACACACAATTAAAGCTAGATGCGAGAAACACAATTAAAGCTAGATGCGAGAAACACAATTAAAGCTAGATGCTAGACACACAATTAAAGCTAGATGCAAGACACACAATTAAAGCTAGATGCTAGACACACAATTAAAGCTAGATGCGAGAAACACAATTAAAGCTAGATGCAAGACACACAATTAAAGCTAGATGCGAAACACACAAATAAAGCTAGATGCGAGAAACACAATTAAAGCTAGTTGCTAGACACACAATTAAAGCTAGATGCTAGACACACAATTAAAGCTAGATGCTAGACACACAATTAAAGCTAGATGCTAGACACACAATTAAAGCTAGATGCAAGAAACACAATTAAAGCTAGATGCTAGACACACAATTAAAGCTAGATGCAAGACACACAATTAAAGCTAGATGCTAGACACACAATTAAAGCTAGATGCAAGACACACAAATAAAGCTAGATGCGAAACACACAATTAAAGCTAGATGCTAGACACACAATTAAAGCTAGATGCTAGACACACAATTAAAGTGAGATGCAAAACACAATTAAAGAGAGATACTAGACACACAATTAAAGCTAGATGCTAGACAGACAATTAAAGCTATATGACAGACACACAATTAAAGCTAGATGATAGACTCACAATTAAAGCTAGATGCTAGACACACAATTAAAGCTAGATGCTAGACACACAATTAAAGCTAGATGCTAGACACACAATTAAAACTAGATGCTAGACACACAATTAAAGCTAGATGCTAGACACACAATTAAAGCTAGATGCTAGACACACAATTAAAGCTAGATGCAAGACACACAATTAAAGCAAGATGCGAAACACACAATTAAAGCTCGATGCCAGACACACAATTAAAGCTAGATGCTAGACACACAATTAAAGCTAGATGCTAGACACACAATTAAAGCTAGATGCGAAACACATAATTAAAGCTAGATGCAAGACACACAATTAAAGCAAGATGTGAAACACACAATTAAAGCTAGATGTGAAACACACAATTAAAGCTAGATGCTAGACACACAATTAAAGCTAGATGCTAGACACACCATTAAAACTAGATGCTAGACACAATATTAAAGCTAGATGCGAAACACACAATTAAAGCTAGATGCTAGACACACAATTAAAGCTAGGTGCTAGACACACAATTAAAGCTAGATGCTAGACACACAATTAAAGCTAGATGCTAGACACACAATTAAAGCTAGATGCGAGACACACAATTAAAGCTAGATGCTAGACACACAATTAAAGCTAGATGCTAGACACACAATTAAAGCTAGATGCTAGACACACAATTAAAGCTAGATGCTAAACACACAATTAAATCTAGATGCTAGATACACAATTAAAGCTAGATGCGAAACACACAATTAAAGCTAGATGCTAGACACACAATTAAAGCTAGATGCGAAACACACAATTAAAGCTAGATGCTAGGACACAATTAAAGCTAGATGCTAGACACACAATTATAGCTAGATGCTAGACACACAATTAAAGCTAGATGCTAGACACACAATTAAAGCTAGACGATAGACACACAATTAAAGCTAGATGCCAGACACACAATTAAAGCTAGATGCTAGACACACAATTAAAGCTAGATGATAGACACACAATTAAAGCTAGTTGCCAGACACACAATTAAAGCTAGATGATAGACACAAAATTAAAGCTAGATGCTAGACACACAATTAAAGCTAGATGCTAGACACACAATTAAAGCTAGATGCTAGACACACAATTAAAGCTAGATGCTGGACACACAATTAAAGCTGGATGCTAGACACACAATTAAAGCTAGATGCTAGACACAATTAAAGCTAGATGCGAAACACACAATTAAAGCTAGATGCTAGACACACAATTAAAGCTAGATGCTAGACACACAATTAAGGCTAGATGCGAGACACACAATTAAAGCTAGATGCTAGACACACAATTAAAGCTAGATGCTAGACACACAATTAAAGCTAGATGCTAGACACACAATTAAAGCTAGATGCTAGACACACAATTAAAGCTAGATGCCAGACACACAATTAAAGCTAGATGCTAGACACACAATTAAAGCTAGATGCTAGACACACAATTAAAGCTAGATGCGAGACACACAATTAAAGCTAGATGCTAGACACACAATTAAAGCTAGATGCTAGACACACAATTAAAGCTAGATGCGAGACACACAATTAAAGCTAGATGCTAGACACACAATTAAAGCTAGATGCGAGACACACAATTAAAGCTAGATGCTAGACACACAATTAAAGCTAGATGCGAGACAAACAATTAAAGCTAGATGCTAGACACACAATTAAAGCTAGATGCTAGACACACAATTAAAGCTAGATGCTAGACACACAATTAAAGCTAGATGCTAGACACACAATTAAAGCTAGATGCGAGACACACAATTAAAGCTAGATGCTAGACACACAATTAAAGCTAGATGCGAGACACACAATTAAAGCTCGATGCTAGACACACAATTAAAGCTAGATGCTAGACACACAATTAAAGCTAGATGCTAGACACACAATTAAAGCTAGACCGACACACACTAAATTCATCAGCTAGGTGCTCGAGATGTTCTCGATTTTTTTTCTGCAGTTATAGCTCTTCACCGACACACAATTAAAGGGAATAAGAGATGACGCATCAGCTGTACAAAGCCGACGTCATTTTACCATTTACCAAGAATAAGCGGCTGCTATTCATCAGCAGCAAAGACAAAGCCACCCTGAACCAAAATTCTGCTTATGCTCAAAGCACACACTCGTGTTTGGCTGATAATGAGATACTATTTGAAATGGAATAAAATTGGTGGCAGCAACCTTGTCATTCTAGTGAGTAGGTGATGTATTGCCGGTGCCATGCTTCATTGTTTGAGGTATCAGGTCAGCACGAAAGCAATACACATTTTTTTCCCCTCTCTCGCTTGCAGGCGAATTGCTATTGTATTGCATGATAATGATTTGGAACATTTTCCCGTGGCGGACTCTTGAGTGCATGCTGGGATCTGAATGGAAAGTAATGTGCATTCTTAAGAGCGGCAAAAGAAATGTCTTTTCATTACACCCTGTCCTCTCGTGGAAAAGGCGCTGCTTCGCCCAGACAACTTTAGCAATGTCTTCAGAAATGCAAGGCAAAAAAAAAAAAAAAAAAAAAATGGACGTTCATCGTTCAATCCATCATGAACATTCCGCCTGTGGTTTTCAAGCAAGACAAAACAAGGAGACCTAGAACGGCACTCAGTAGAGAGCATACCTCCACCTGGTTGGCCATATCACTCAATGGTGAAGAATCACTTGAAAAATTATACGAGCTGGATACGGATCTGGATCTTCACCAAAATCGAATCGATTCTTCCTTGTCACACACCCAACCTGTCCAACAAGGTTTGTCCAAATCCATCCATAACTTTTTGAGATATCCTGCTATGTATCGTTTTTGGCCCTATCTTTCAATGGTGAAGAATCACTTAACAATTAAATAATTCTCATATCCGAATCCATATTCAGATCTTCACCAAAATCGAATCGATTCGTCATTGTCACACACCCAACCTGTCCATAAAGTTTCGTCCAAATCCGTCCACCACTTTTTGAGATATCCTGCTATGTATATTTTTTGTCCCTATCTCCCATTGGTGAAGAATCACTTGAAACATTCTACTAGCCGGATCTGGATCTGGATCTTTACCAAAATTGAATCAATTCTCCCTTGTCACACACACAACCTGTCCAACAAGTTTCGTCCAAATCCATCCACAACTTTTTGAGATATCCCGCTATGTATCGTGGTTGGCCCCATCTCCCAATGGTGAAGAATGACTTAAAAATTCTAGTAGCCGGATCCGAATCCGGATCTTCACCAAAATCTAATCATTTCGTCCTTGTCACATACGCTACATCTCTGCCAAATTTAGTCTGAATCCGTCCACACCTTTTTGAGATATTTTGTTCACAAACGGACAAACGGACAGGGGTGAAAACATAACCTCCACCCATCTTTGGTACCGAAAGACATAAAATGTCAGAGCCTCCGTGCCGTGCTATTCTTGCTGTACGGATGGATATATGTGTGCGCAACTTACTTGAGTGGTCATGTAACGTGAGCGTTACCTCACGAGATTTATGGACCTGAGTCTAGCCAAATTCGGTCTCGGATGATGCTAGGCCAATGGAGAAAAGACGTACCGAACAGGTTGGAAAGTAACAACAAAATGAACAGCCTTTTATTTAGAAGGCACAGAGAAACAGAGAGGAAGATTCAGCTTAACAATTCTTACCTATCATAATAAACCCCACTGGCGCCTTCACACTCTGACACACTCACACAGGGAATTAAACACACTGGTTATTGGCGTACCGATGTACGTGCTGGAATTGCCTCGCTGGTGACCACGTGGTCTGGTGTGCGCAGCTCGCGGCTCGATGAGGTCAGGTCTGAAGGATGAACTCCAGCGCAGGTTGAGCTAGATTCAGCGCAGGTGGGACGAGCTGCCACGCAGGCAGACAACTTCAGCTCAGGTGTGTCGTGTTGAAAGCCAACGCTTGCAGGTCAGCCGGATGGCGCAAAAGATCGGCACGGAAGCGATTGGTGGTCGACAAACACAAAGGCCAAAACACGTGTCGTCTGGTGGAGCCAAAACAAGAGTCGAGAGCAGGGTGTCGTCCACATGGCGAAATCCAAAGCAAGAGAATCGTGTCGTCCACGAGGCGAAATCCAAAGCAAGAGAGAGCTGTTGTCCTGTGCGCTGCGAAATCCAAGCAAAGAGGAATGTCGTCCTGGGCACTGCGAAATCCCCGGCAGAAAGAGAGAGGTCGTCCTGTGCGCAGCGAAATCCTAAAAGCCAAGATAAGTCGAACTGGCGCTGCGAAATCCAAGAGGCAAAGAGAAGCGTGTCGTCCACGTGGCAAAATCCAAGGCAAGAGAGAGGTCGTCCTGTGCACAGCGAAATCCCAGGCAAAGAGAGAAATGTCGTCCTGTGCGCTGCGAAATCCCCGGCAAAGAGAATGATAATGCGCTCCGCATGGGCTTTTACCAGACCCGCCCACGCCCTTCAAAATGTTCCAGAGCCTCCCATTGGCTGAGGCTTGTCGCATCATGGCGACGGGTTCCCGGCTCGCCCTCGGTCACGTGGGCCGTGCTTTTGGCCACGCCTTCCTGCTCATTAAAAATGGCTTCCCTTAACCAACGAGGGTTTGAAATCCTGTCTAACTTCAACGCATATTGGTTTTGATTACTACACAATGGGAAAGGGCTAATCTTTACATTCAATAGAAAATAACTAACGACTGCAGGCTACATGTTGTCGTGCAATTTAACTATAGGGGGCTTGCCATATATATATATATATATGTATATATATATATATATATATATATATATATATATATATATATATATATATATATATATATATATATATATATATACATATATATATATATATATATATATTATATATATATATATAATATATATATATATACAGTATATATATATATATATATATATATATATATATATATATATATATATATATATATATATATATATATATATATATATATATACATTGTTATGTCGGTGGGTTAGAGTGATATATAGAGTCAGGTAGATCTGTATAAGTAGTGTGCTCCGATTATCGTGATCGGGAACCCCACATGTAATAAGTTTGTTTAGGCGGTTTGTTCGTGTAAGTGTATCTCCGTGGTCATATAAGGATGACCCTGGTGCTAATTATCGTAGACAACAACAACAACAACATGCATTTTAAGGCCATTTTCCCTGCTAGAGTGGGGGTTAGCCTTGCGGTCCCCATGACAATCTTCTCCATTTTGCCCTATTTTCTGCATCTCTCCTTGTTAACCCCCTTGCCCGCATTTCTTCTTCCACCATCTTTAGCCAAGGCTTTCTCGGTCTTCCCCGTCCTCTACTTCCTTCTTCCCCGTCCTCTACATTCATTTCCATCACTCTTCTCAACCCACTTTCATCCTTCCTCAACACGTGACCAAACCATCTCAACCTGTTTCTCTTCACAGCATCCATCACAGGCTCTATTCCCATCATCTTTCGCAATTCATCATTTGTCTTCCTCTCTCTCAACGATACTCAGCACATCCACCGAACCATTCGCATTTCCACCCTTTCCAGCCTTCGTTGCTGCTCTACATTCATGACCCATGTCTCGCTCCCATAAATCGTAACACTTCTCACACATGCAGCATACACCTTTCCCTTCAGCTTCAACGACACTCCACTCCTCATCAGCACGCCACTCAATTCCCGAAACTTCTTCCATGCACATCTCACTCTAGCAACCGTTGCCGAGTCTGATCCACCTTCTCCATTCAGCATGTCTCCGAAGTAGCAAAATGTTTTCACACCTTCCAGCTTCATGCCGTCTCCAAGATCCAACTCAACATTTCCTCCATCTGCAGCTCCCTCTGTGCACACCTTACATTTGAATGTAGCTGCCACACTGGTTAATGACCCTCTCAGACCTCTACATTTTTGATGAACCCACTCAGCGCACATTGTACATTGAATGGAGTTCACTCCGACACCCTTCCTGCACACAGCACATGGCCACTTCCCAGTTCTTTCCACTTCACCACATGCTTTACCACTTGCCATCACCTTCGTCTTTCCTATATTCACCTTCAGACCTTTTGTCTCCATACATTCCTTCCACTTGTTCATCTTTTCCTTCAGTCCATCCATACTTTCCGCAATCAACACCAGATCATCTGCATACAATAACTCCCACGGTAAACCCTCCTTTACATTCTGAGCCAGCACCTCCATCACAGCTACAAATAGTAGTGGACTTAGTACTGACCACTGATGCACTCCCACCTTCTCCTCAAACTCACCACTGTTCCCGTCCTTCGTCCTTACAGCTGTGCGCGCTCTTTTGTACATTGCCATGACGACTCTGATCAACCATTCCTCCACTTCTAACTTCCTCAATGCCCATGTCAATACTTCGTGTGGAACCCTATCGAATGCTTTCTCCAGATCAACAAACCCAAGAAACAACTTCTTCCTCTTCTCCATGTACTTCTCCTGCAACTGCCTCACAATAAAGAGCGTGTCTGTCATTCCTCTTCCTGGCATAAATCCAAACTGCATTTCGTCGATCTTCACCTTCTTCCTTATCCTCCTCTCCAACACCCTTTCCAATACCTTCATTCCATGCTCCAATAACTTTATCGCTCGGTACGAGCCACACTCCAGAGGGTCACCCTTCCCCTTGTATAGAGGGACGACGGTACTCAGTTCCCAATCCACTGGAATGCGGCCTTCTTTCACCACCAGATTACATATCTCTGTCATTCTCTTCACACCCCAACTTCCTGCTGCCTTCAACATATCTCCCACAACTCCCGTCGGCCCTCCCGCTTTTCTACTCTTCATTGCTTTTATCGCTTCCTCAACTTCCTTCTCACTTATCTTCTCTGCCGGCCCTAAAACTGGGTTACTCTCTATGTTGCCATCCCATTCATTATCTGTATTCAAAAGCATTTCCATATATCTTTTCCATCTTACTTTAATTCCATCTGGGTCCACAACGATTTGTCCCACTTCATCCTTCAAGCAACTCACCCCCATCACATCACACTCTTTCGCTATCTGCTTTGCAATCCTGAATACCGCTCTCTGACCCTCTTCCGAATCCAAGCGTTCTCCGAACATTTTCCTACATGCCCCCTGCGCCTTTGCTACCTCTTTCTTTGCAGCCTTCTTGGCTGCCTTATAACTTCCATGCTCTGCTTTTTCTGCTCCCGTACCCTTCGCCTTCTGCCACTCCTTGAACTTATTCCTCTTCTCGTCGATCCTCTTTCCAACTTCATCATCCCACCACCATGTTTCCGAGTGCCTCGGTGGTCCTTTTGTCCATCCACATACCTCACCAACGGCTCCCAACAGACTATCTTTCATTGACTTCCAACCACGTTCAAGCTCAACCACATCATACTCTACGCTACTCAGCCTCTCTTTTAATGCCTCCCTTACTGTCACCTCTTTCAACCTCTACACCTTTATTCTCAGTTGGTACTTCACCCGCCGAGCTCTCCTCGCACCTTTCACCCTTATGTCGCAGACAACCAAGTGGTGCTGTGAAACAGCCTCCTCCCCCGGGATCACCTTTGTGTCCCGGAGGTGCCCCCTATCTCACCTACGCACCATCAGGTAGTCAACGGTTGTCGTCGACCCACCTGGCGTGTATGTAACAAGCTTATTATCCCCTTTCTGGAACTGAGTATAACAAATCAACAAATCAGCTCCATCAGCAAACTCCAAAATCCTTTCACCTTCTCCATTTCTCACAACATATCCGTAACCCCCATGAACTCCCTCAAAACCATCCATACTCCTTCCCACATGTTCATTTAGGTCTCCTCCTACCACAACAACTTCCTCATCTTTCACGTTTTCCATCAGCTTCTCTATCGCACACCAGAACTTGTCCTTCTCTTCATCGCTCCAACCAACCTGCGGAGCATATCCCGAGATGACGTTCACCAAGAGCTTTCCAATCATCATTTTCACCATCATCAACCTATCACTCACTCTCGTCACACTCACCACACTGTCGACAAACTCCTCAGAAAAGAGGACACCAACACTATTCATGCCCTCCGGGCACCCTTGCCACACAAACTTGTATTTCTGTCCCTGCCTACCCTTCACCATTCTCACACCACTTCCCTTCCATCTCGTGTCTTGCACGCAACATATGTCTACACTTCTTCTGACCAATACTTCTACCACTTCTCCTGATCTCCCTGTCATTGTCCCTACATTCCATGTCCCAAACCTCAGAAACCGATCTCCACTTCGGGCTGTACCCTGCCCATATGTAGTTGTAATTGTCATGGTTCTCTTTTTGAGGCAATGTTTTAATGGCCGGATGCCCTTCCTGACGCCAACCCTCTTTGTCGCCTCTTACGACACACAGGGATATGGTGTACCTATTCTAACCAGGGTACACACCGGGAAGTAATTATCGTAGGGATTATGTTAATTCCCCTGTCTGTAAAACCTTGTGATCATC